>NW_028116760.1:0-23096 GCF_964273445.1 Streptopelia decaocto | reverse complement strand
CGGCGGAGGGCGGGGCGGGGCCTGGGGGGACGGGGGGCGGGAGGGGTCAGTTCGCGATCGGCTGCGGGAGCGCGGGGAGGTGAGGGGGGGGCGGGAGGGGACCCCGGGAACCCTCGGAACGCGGGACCCCCCCGGGAACCCCCGGGACACGGGACCCCCCGGGGCCCCCGCGAGACCGACGGTCCCTCGAGGGCTCCCGGGGGGGTCCCGGGGGGGCCCTTCTGGGGGGTTCACGGGCCGGGGGGGGCGCCCGTGGATGTGGGGGGGGATGGGGTGGGCTCATTGGGGGGGGGGGGGGTGTCCTGGGAGGGTCACGTGGGGTTGGGGGGTCACGTGGGGGTTGGGGGGGTCACATGGGGGGGGGGCTGGGGGGGGTCGCCCCATCGCCCCCCCCGCGTCCTCGTGTCCCCCCCGTTTTGGGGACACCCCCCGGAGCTGCCGCCCCCCCGCGTCCTGGGGGTTCCCCCGGGTTCCCCCGTTTCTCTTTAGCCCCCGTGTATTTTGGGGTGTCAACCCCCCCGCTTGGGGAATTCCCGCCATTCTGGGGTGTCCCCCCTCCCTTTGGGGGCGTGTCCCCCCATTTTGGGGAGGTTCCCCCCATTTTGGGGTGTCCCCCGTTTCGGGCTCCCCTGATTTTGGGGTCCCCCAGTTTTCAGGGTCCCCCGATCTCAGGTCCCCCCGTTTCAGGGTCCCCATTCCGGGTGCCCCCCGTTTCAGGGTCCCCCTGGCCTTGGGTCCCTGTTTCGGGGTCCCCCCCATTTCGGGGTCCCCTCTTTGACCTCGGTCCCCACTTTGGGGTCCCTGTTCCGGGTCCCCCCGTTGATCCTGGGTCCCCATTTCGGGGTCACCCCGGTTCCAGGGTCCCCATTGATCTTGGGGTCCCCGTTCTGGTGTCCCCATTGATCCGGGGGTGTCCCCATTTCGGGGTGTCCCTGTTTGGGGTCCCCCATTGACCGGGGTCCCCCGTTGTTTTGGGGTGCAGCCGCCATGCCGCTCGCCCGCAGCGTGTCCGTGAGTTCCCGTTGATCCGGGGGTGTCCCCATTTCGGGGTGCCCTGGTTTCGGGGTCCCCCCACTGACCCGGGGTCCCCCCCGTTGTTTTGGGGTGCAGGCGCCATGCCGCTCGCCCGCAGCGTGTCCGTGAGTTCCCTGCCCGGGCTGGACGAGTGGGGGGGCCCCGGGGCCCCCGAAAACGTCGTCCTGTTCGAGGTGGCCTGGGAGGTGGCCAACAAGGGTGAGTGACCCCGAAACGCGCCCGGGACCCCCCAACACCTGGGACCCCCCTGGAGCCCCCCAAAACACACAGGGACCCCCCAAACACCTGGGACCGCCCTGGAGCCCCCCAAAACACACAGGGACCCCCAAACACCCGGGACCGCCCTGGAGCCCCCCCAAACACACAGGGACCCCCCCAAACACCTGGGACCGCCTGGAGCCCCCCAAAACACACAGGACCCCCAAATACCTGGGACCCCCCTGGAGCCCCCAAAACACACAGGGACCCCCCAAACCCCTGGGACCCCCCTGGAGCCCCCCCAAACACACAGGGACCCCCCAAACCCCTGGGACCACCCTGGAGCCCCCCAAAACACACAGGGACCCCCAAACACCTGGGACCGCCTGGAGCCCCCCCAAAACACACAGGGACCCCCCAAACACCTGGGACCACCCTGGAGCCCCCCAAAACACACAGGGACCCCCCAAACACCTGGGACCACCCTGGAGCCCCCCAAAACACACAGGGACCCCCCCAAACACCTGGGACCACCCTGGAGCCCCCCAAAACACACAGGGACCCCCCAAACACCTGGGACCACCCTGGAGCCCCCCAACACACAGGGACCCCCAAACACCTGGAGCCCCCCAAAACACACAGGGACCCCCCAAACACCTGGGACCACCCTGGAGCCCCCCAAAACACACAGGGACCCCCCAAACGCCTGGGACCACCCTGGAGCCCCCCAAACACCTGGGACCACCCTGGAGCCCCCCAAACACACAGGGACCCCCCAAACACCTGGGACCCCCCAAATATATATGGGATCCCCCCAAACACCCGGGACCCCCCCGGGACCCCCAGAATACCCCCCGGAATACCCAGGACCCTCCCCAAGCCCTCCCGGACGCCTGGGTCCCCTTTCTGGGGGTGCCCCCCCCAGGCTCCCCAAATCCCCATGGGGGGTGGGAGGACCTGCCCGTCCCATCATGCTTTGGGGGGGGGAGGGGGAATGCCCTGGGGCATCATGGGAACTATAGGTTATTGATCCGTGGTGATCCATTGGATCAATAACGGATTGAGAGTTATTGATCCGTGACGGCCTATTGGCTATTGATCCGTGATGGTCCATTGGTTATTGGATCAATAATGAACTGTGGGTTATTGATCCGTGATGGTCCATTGGTTATTGGATCAATAATGAACTGTGGGTTATTGATCCGTGATGGTCCACGGGTTATTGGATCAATAATGAATTATGGGTTATTGATCCATGATGGTCCATGGGTTATTGATCTACGATGGTCCGTGGGTTATTGATCCATGATGGTCCATGGGTTATTGGATCAATAGTGAACTGTGGGTTATTGATCTGTGATGGTCCATTGGTTATTGATTTATGATGGTCCATGGGTTATTGGTCCATGATGGTCCATGGGTTATTGATCCATGATGGTCCGTGGGTTATTGATCCATGATGGTCCATGGGTTATTGATCCATGATGGTCCGTGGTTATTAATCCATGATGGTCCATGGGTTATTGATCCATGATGGTCCATGGGTTATTGATCCATGATGGTCCGTGGTTATTGATCCATGATGGTCCATGGGTTATTGATCCATGATGGTCCGTGGGTTATTAATCTATGATCGTCCATTGGTTATTGATCCATGATGGCCCATGGGTTATTGGTCCATGATGGTCCATGGGTTATTGATCCATGATGGTCCATGGGTTATTGATCCATGATGGCCCATGGGTTATTGATCCATGATGGCCCATGGGTTATTGATCCATGATGGTCCGTGGGTTATTGGTCCATGATGGTCCATGGGTTATTGGTCCATGATGGTCCATGGGTTATGGTCCCTGATGGTCCGTGGGTTATTGATCCCTGATGGTCCATGGGTTATTGGTCCCTGATGGTCCGTGGGTTATTGATCCATGATGGTCCATGGGTTATTGATCCATGATGGTCCATGGGTTATTGATCCATGATGGTCCACGGGTTATTGGTCCCTGATGGTCTGTGCTGCCGCCACCCCGGTGCGTCGCGGTGTCACACCCGGTGGGTCATGGCGTGACACCCGGCACATGGTGGTGTCACACCCGGCGCATCACGGTGTGACACCTGGTGTGCTGCAGTGTGGCACCTGTCGGGTCACGGTGTGCCAGACACCCGTGGGTCATGGTGTGCCATACACCCGTGGGTCGCGGTGTGCCAGACACCCGTGGGTCATGGTGTGCCATACACCCGTGGGTCGCGGTGTGCCCGCCGTGGGTCGCGGTGTGCCCGCCGCGGGTGACGCGCGCGGTGTCCGCAGTGGGCGGGATCTACACGGTGCTGCAGACCAAGGCGCGCGTGACGGCCGACGAGTGGGGCGAGAGCTACGTGCTGGTGGGGCCGTACGTGGAGAGCAGCGTCCGCACGCAGGTGGAGCTGCTGGAGCCGCCGCAGCCCGCGCTGCGCCGCACGCTGGAGGCCATGAACGCGCAGGGCTGCAAGGTGAGCGCCCACAGCACCCACGGGTGCACCCTGAGCACCCACAGCGCCATGAACGCGCAGGGCTGCAAGGTGAGCGCCCACAGCACCCACGGGTGGGTATGAGCACCCACAGAGCCATGAACGCGCAGGGCTGCAAGGTGAGCGCCCACAGCACCCACGGGTGCACCCTGAGCACCCACAGAGCCATGAACGCGCAGGGCTGCAAGGTGAGCGCCCACAGCACCCATGGTGCACCCTGAGCACCCACAGCGCCATGAACGCGCAGGGCTGCAAGGTGAGCGCCCACAGCACCCACGGGTGCACCCTGAGCACCCACAGAGCCATGAACGCGCAGGGCTGCAAGGTGAGCGCCCACAGCACCCATGGGTGCACCCTGAGCACCCACAGCGCCATGAACGCGCAGGGCTGCAAGGTGAGCGCCCACAGCACCCACGGGTGCACCCTGAGCACCCACAGAGCCATGAACGCGCAGGGCTGCAAGGTGAGCGCCCACAGCACCCATGGTGCACCCTGAGCACCCACAGAGCCATGAACGCGCAGGGCTGCAAGGTGAGCGCCCACGGCACCCACGGGTGCACCCTGAGCACCCACAGCGCCATGAACGCGCAGGGCTGCAAGGTGAGCGCCCACAGCACCCACGGGTGGGTATGAGCACCCACAGAGCCATGAACGCGCAGGGCTGCAAGGTGAGCGCCCACAGCACCCACGGGTGCACCCTGAGCACCCACAGAGCCATGAACGCGCAGGGCTGCAAGGTGAGCGCCCACGGCACCCACGGGTGCACCCTGAGCACCCACAGCGCCATGAACGCGCAGGGCTGCAAGGTGAGCGCCCACAGCACCCACGGGTGGGTATGAGCACCCACAGAGCCATGAACGCGCAGGGCTGCAAGGTGAGCGCCCACAGCACCCACGGGTGCACCCTGAGCACCCACAGAGCCATGAACGCGCAGGGCTGCAAGGTGAGCGCCCACAGCACCCACGGGTGCACCCTGAGCACCCACAGAGCCATGAACGCGCAGGGCTGCAAGGTGAGCACCCACAGCACCCACGGGTGCACCCTGAGCACCCACAGAGCCATGAACGCGCAGGGCTGCAAGGTGAGCACCCACAGCACCCACGGGTGCACCCTGAGCACCCACAGAGCCATGAACGCGCAGGGCTGCAAGGTGAGCGCCCACAGCACCCATGGGTGCACCCTGAGCACCCACAGAGCCATGAACGCGCAGGGCTGCAAGGTGAGCGCCCACAGCACCCATGGGTGCACCCTGAGCACCCACAGCGCCATGAACGCGCAGGGCTGCAAGGTGAGCGCCCGTAGCACCCGTGGGTGCACCCTGAGCACCCACAGCGCCATGAACGCGCAGGGCTGCAAGGTGAGCGCCCACGGGTGGGGGTGACACCCATGGGTGGGTATGAGCACCCACAGCCGCCATGAACACCCAGGGATGCAAGGTGAGCACCCAGGGGTGGGTGTGAGCACCCAGGGGTGGGTATGAGCGCCCACGGGTGGGGGGAGCGCCCACGGGTGGGTATGAGCGCCCACAGCCACCATGAACGCGCAGGGATGCAAGGTGAGCGCCCACGGGTGGGGGGCACCCACAGCCCCGTGGGTGTGCAGGGCTGCAAGGTGGGTATGAGGGGCACCCATGGGTGGGGGCTCCTGGGAGGGGAGGGGTGAGGGGCTGGGGGGTGTTTGGGGGCCAGGGGATCACGAGAGGTGGGGGGACCCTGGGGGTCTTTGGGGGCACCCAGAGCTCCATGAGCACCCAGGGGCGCAGGGGGGGCACCCGGGGACCCAGGCGTCCGGGAGGGGCACCCATGGGTGGGGGGGGTCAGTGGGTGGGGGGATCTGGGGTGTTTGGGGCACCCACAGCCCCACGGGCACCCAGGGACCCAGGCGTCCGGGAGGGACCCAGGCGTCCGGGCAGGCCAAGCCTTCAGGGTGCTGCCACGGGGACCCAGGCGTCCGAGAGGGACCCAGGCGTCCAGGCGCCCTCCCCCCACCCCCAGGCACGTGGGGGTTATTTTTAGCGCCCCCCACCCCGGCTCCCGTTCCCATCCCCCGCGCGGGAAAGGTCACGGCCGCCCCTCCCCCACACCCCGAAATGGGGGGATTTGAACCCAGTTTGGGGGTTCAGGTCCATTTTGGTCAATCCAGGGGACCCCAGAGGGGGTTTGGGGTTCTGATGGGGTTTTGGGGGTTCTGATGGGGTTTTGGGGTGCCCGTTTTTGGGGTCCAGGTCCATTTCAGTCACTGGTTGATTGAGGGGACCCCAGGGGGGGATTTGGGGTTCTGTGATGATTTTGGGGGTTCTGGTGGGGTTTTGGGGGTTCTGATGGGGTTTTGGGGGTTCTGATGGGGTTTTGGGGTGCCCGTTTCGGGGTCCAGGTCCATTTTGGTCTCTGGTTGATTGAGGGGACCCCAGAGGGGGTTTGGGGTTCAGTGATGATTTTAGGGTGCCCATTTTCGGGGTTCAGGTCCATTTCGGGCGCTGGCTGATCGGGGGCAGCCTGGCTGTCGTGTTGTTGGATGTCGGAGCCGCGTCCTGGAGCCTGGAGGGGGGAGCTGTGGGAGAGCCGACGGTTGGGGGCTCAGCGATGGGTTTGGGGGCTCAGTGATGGGTTTGGGGCTCAGTGGTGATTTTGGGGTCCCTGTTTTCGGGGTTCAGGTGCATTTCGGGCGCTGGCTGATCGAGGGCAGCCCGGCCGTGGTGCTGCTGGACGTCGGAGCCACGTCCTGGAGCCTGGAGCGCTGGAAGGGGGAGCTGTGGGAGAGCTGCGCCATCGGGGTGCCCTGGTACGACCGCGAGGCCAACGACGCCGTGCTCTTCGGCTTCCTGGTGGCCTGGTTCCTCGGGGAGGTCAGTCAGGGGGGTCCCACGGGGTTTGGGGGGGACACGGGGGGTTTGGGGGTCCCCCCGGTCCCTGCTCTTCGGCTTCCTGGTGGCCTGGTTCCTCGGGGAGGTCAGTCTGGGGGTTCTATGGGGGATCCCCGGGGGTGTTGGGGTCCCCCGGTCCCTGCTGGTTCCTCGGGGAGGTCAGTCTGGGGGTTCTATGGGGGATCCCCGGGGGTGTTGGGGTCCCCGGTCTCTGCTGGTTCCTCGGGGAGGTCAGTCTGGGGGTTCTATGGGGGATCCCCGGGGGTGTTGGGGTCCCCCGGTCCCTGCTGGTTCCTCGGGGAGGTCAGTCTGGGGGGACACAGGGGATCCCCGGGGGTGTTGGGGTCCCCCGGTCCCTGCTGGTTCCTCGGGGAGGTCAGTTTGGGGGTGACACCCCGTTTGTCAGTTCACGGCGCAGAGCGAGGAGCGGCTGTTCATCGTGGGGGGGTGACGGTGACACTGTGATTGGTGACGGTGACACCATGGATTGACAATGACACCTGTTTGTCAGTTCGCAGCGCAGAGCGAGGAGCAAGGAGTTCATCACGGGGGGGTGACAGTGACACTGTGATTGGTGATGGTGACACTGTGGGGGTGATGGTGACACCGTGGGGGGTGACGGTGACACCGTGGGGTGACAATGACCCCGTGTTTGCGTCAGTTCGCAGCGCAGAGCGAGGAGCGGCCGTTCATCGTGGGGGGTGACGGTGACGCTGTGATGGGTGACGGTGACACTGTGGTGACGGTGACACTGTTTGTTTGTCAGTTCGCAGCGCAGAGCGAGGAGCGGCCGTTCATCGTGGGGGGTGACAGTGACACTGTGACACTGTGGTGACGGTGACACTGTGATTGTTTGTGTCAGTTCGCAGCGCAGAGCGAGGAGCGGCCGTTCATTGTGGGGGGTGACAGTGACACCGTGGTGACGGTGACACCGTGGGGTGACAATGACACTGTATTTGTGTCAGTTTGCAGCGCAGAGCGAGGAGCGGCCGTTCATCGTGGGGGGGTGACGGTGACACTGTGATGGGTGACGGTGACACTGTGGTGACGGTGACACTGTTTGTTTGTCAGTTCGCAGCGCAGAGCGAGGAGCGGCCGTTCATCGTGGGGGGTGACGGTGACACCGTGGGGTGACAATGACACCCTGTTTGTGTCAGTTCGCAGCGCAGAGCGAGGAGCGGCCGTTCATCGTGGGGGGTGACGGTGACACTGTGACACTGTGGTGACGGTGACACTGTGATTGTTTGTGTCAGTTCGCAGCGCAGAGCGAGGAGCGGCCGTTCATCGTGGGGGGTGACGGTGACACCGTGGTGACGGTGACACTGTTTGTCAGTTTGCAGCGCAGAGCGAGGAGCGGCCGTTCATCGTGGGGGGTGACGGTGACACTGTGACACCGTGGGGTGACAATGACACTGTATTTGTGTCAGTTCGCAGCGCAGAGCGAGGAGCGGCCGTTCATCGTCGGCCACTTCCACGAGTGGCTGGCGGGGCTGGGGCTGGTGCTGAGCCGCGCGCGGCGCCTCCCGGTGGCCACGATCTTCACCACGCACGCCACGCTGCTGGGGCGCTACCTGTGCGCCGGGAGCGTGGACTTCTACAACAACCTGCAGAGCGTGAGTACAGCCGACAACAGCCTGCGCTGTGGGTACACACACACACACACACACACACACACACACACCCCGGTACCTGTGCGCCGGGAGCGTGGACTTCTACAACAACCTGCAGAGCGTGAGTACAGCCGACAACAGCCTGCGGTGTGGGTACACACACACACACACAACAGCCTGCAGAGTGTGAGTACACCCCGACAACAGCCTGCGGAGCGTGGGTACACACACACACACACACCCACACCCACACACACACCCCGGTACCTGTGTGCAGGGAGACATGGGGGTGACACACAGGGATATGGGGGACATGGGGGGTGTTTGGGGGTCCATGGGGTGACCGCGGTCCCTCCGCAGTTCGATGTGGACAAGGAGGGTTTGTGGGTCCATGGGGGTCTGTGGGGGTCCCTGGGGGTCCCTGGGGGTCCCTGGGGTGACGCGGCCCCGCCCACAGTTCGACGTGGACAAGGAGGCGGGCGAGCGGCAGATCTACCACCGGTACTGCCTGGAGCGCGCGGCCGCGCACTGCGCGCACGTGCTGACAACCGTGTCCCACGTCACCGCCGCCGAGGCCGAGCACCTGCTCAAGAGGAAACCGGGTGAGCACCCCGGAACAGGGGGGGACCCCAAAACAGGGGGGGGGCGAGCACCTGCTCAAGAGGAAACCGGGTGAGCACCCCGAGACGGGGGGGGACCCCAAAACAGGGGGGGGGCGAGCACCTGCTCAAGAGGAAACCGGGTGAGCACCCCGGAACACGGGGGACCCCGAAACACAGGGGACCCCGAAACGGGGGGGGGATGAGCACCTGCTCAAGAGGAAACCGGGTGAGCACCCCGGAACACGGGGGACCCCAAAACACAGGGGACCCCGAAACGGGGTGGGGGCGAGCACATGCTCAAGAGGAAACTGGGTGAGCACCCCGAGACGGGGGGGACCCCAAAACACGGGGGGGACGAGCACCTGCTCAAGAGGAAACCGGGTGAGCACCCCAAAACACGGGGGGGACCCTGAAACGGGGGGGGGACCCCAAAACAGGGGGGACCCCGAAACACGGGGGGGACCCCAAAACACGGGGGGGATGAGCACCTGCTCAAGAGGAAACTGGGTATGGTGTAACTGGGAACCAGGGGGACCCCAAAGCCCGGGAGGGACCCCAATATCACTATAGGGACCCCAGTCTCCAGGGGGGGACCCCAACACCCCCACAGGGAAACCCAGGGAGACCTGAATGTTCCCAAGGGAACCCAGGTGTCCGGGGGGGACCCAGGCATCCGGGGGGGGACCCAGGCGTTCGGGGGGAACCCAGGCATCCGGGGGGGACCCAGGCGTTCGGGGGGAACCCAGGCATCCGGGGGGGACCCAGGGTAACCCAGGTGTCTGGGGCGACCCATGGGGACCCAGGCGTCCGGGGTGGGACCCAGGCGTCCGGGGGGGGACCCAGGCGTCCGGGAGGGACCCAGGCGTCCGGGCCCTCATGGCCGCGTGTCCGCAGACCTGGTGACCCCCAACGGGCTGAACGTGCGCAAGTTCTCGGCCATGCACGAGTTCCAGAACCTGCACGCGCAGAGCAAGGCCCGCGTGCAGGAGTTCGTGCGCGGGCACTTCTACGGGTCCGTGCGCGGGACCCCGGCGTTCGGGGGGACCCAGGCGTTCGGGGGGACCCAGGAGTTTGGGGGGGACCCAGGCGTTCGTGGGGGACCCAGGCGTTCGGGGGGACCCAGGCGTTCGGGGGGACCCAGGAGTCCGGGGGGGACCCAGGCGTTTGGGGGGACCCAGGAGTTCGGGGGACCCAGGAGTTGGTGTCTGGTTTTGGGGTGTTTCAGGGTGTCTTTTTTGGGGTATCTGGGTGTGTTTTGGGGTGTTTCAGGGTGTCTGTTTTCAGGGTGTTTTGGGGTGTCTGGGTGTGTTTCGGGGTGTCTCTGGGTGTCTGTTTCGGGTGTCTGTATTTTCGGGGTGTTTCAGGGTGTCTGGGGAGTCTGGGTGTGTTTCGGGTGTCTGGGTGTGTTTCGGGTGTCTCAGGGTGTCTGTTTCGGGGTGTTTCAGGGTATCTGGGTGTGTTTCAGGGTGTCTGGGTGTGTTTCGGGTGTTTCAGGGTGTCTGTTTCGGGTGTCTGTGTGTAGTTTCGGGTGTCTGGGTGTGTTTCAGGGTGTCTGGGTGTGTTTCGGGGTGTCTCAGGGTGTCTGTTTCGGGTGTCTGGGTGTAGTTTCGGGTGTCTGGGTGTGTCTCGGGGTGTTTCGGGGTGTCTGTATTTCGGGGTGTCTCAGGGTCTGTTTGGGGGTGTTTCAGGGTGTGTTTCGGGGTGTCTGTATTTCGGGGTGTCTCAGGGTCTGTTTGGGGGTGTTTCAGGGTGTAGTTTCGGGGTGTCTGTATTTCGGGGTGTCTCAGGGTCTGTTTGGGGGTGTTTCAGGGTGTAGTTTCGGGGTGTCTGTATTTCGGGGTGTCTCAGGGTCTGTTTGGGGGTGTTTCAGGGTGTAGTTTCGGGGTGTCTGTATTTCGGGGTGTCTCAGGGTCTGTTTGGGGTCCCGCAGGCACTTGGACTTTGACCTGGACAAGACCCTTTTCTTCTTCATCGCGGGTCGCTACGAGTTCTCCAACAAGGGCGCCGACATCTTCCTGGAGGCGCTGGCGCGGCTCAACTACCTGCTCAGGGTACGCGGGGACACCCTGGGGACGTGGGGACACCGGGGGGACATGGGGACACCATGGGGACATGGGGACACACATCATGGGGACATCATGGGGACATGGGGACACCATGGGGACATTGTGGGGACATCATGGGGACACCCTGGGGACATGGGGACACCGTGGGGAAATTGTGGGGACACCGTGGGGACATGGGGGACTCTTGGTGGCCACTGGTGACCGTGGTGTCCCCATTGTCCTATTGTCCCCATTGTCCCCATGCAGGTCAATGGCAGCGAGGTGACCATGGTGTCCCCATTGTCCCATTGTCCCATGTCCCATTGTCCCCATTGTCCCATTGTCCCATTGTCCCCATGTCCCCACAGGTCAATGGCAGCGAGGTGACCGTGGTGTCCCCATTGTCCCATGTCCCCATTGTCCCCACAGGTCAATGGCAGCGAGGTGACCGTGGTGTCCCCATTGTCCCATGTCCCCATTGTCCCCACAGGTCAATGGCAGCGAGGTGACCATGGTGTCCCCATGTCCCCATTGTCCCCATTGTCCCATTGTCCCCACAGGTCAATGGCAGCGAGGTGACCGTGGTGTCCCCATTGTCCCATTGTCCCCATGTCCCCATGTCCCCACAGGTCAATGGCAGCGAGGTGACCGTGGTGTCCCCATTGTCCCCATTGTCCCATTGTCCCATTGTCCCATGTCCCATTGTCCCCACAGGTCAATGGCAGCGAGGTGACCGTGGTGTCCCCATTGTCCCCATTGTCCCATTGTCCCATTGTCCCATGTCCCATTGTCCCCACAGGTCAATGGCAGCGAGGTGACCGTGGTGTCCCCATTGTCCCATTGTCCCATTGTCCCCACAGGTCAATGGCAGCGAGGTGACCGTGGTGTCCCCATTGTCCCCATTGTCCCATTGTCCCATTGTCCCATGTCCCCATGTCCCCACAGGTCAATGGCAGCGAGGTGACCGTGGTGTCCCCATTGTCCCCATTGTCCCATTGTCCCATTGTCCCATGTCCCATTGTCCCCACAGGTCAATGGCAGCGAGGTGACCGTGGTGTCCCCATTGTCCCATTGTCCCATTGTCCCCATGTCCCCACAGGTCAATGGCAGCGAGGTGACCGTGGTGTCCCCATTGTCCCATTGTCCCATGTCCCATTGTCCCCACAGGTCAATGGCAGCGAGGTGACCGTGGTGGCGTTTTTCATCATGCCGGCGAGAACCAACAACTTCAACGTGGAGTCGCTCAAGGGCCAGGCCGTGCGCAAACAGCTCTGGTGGGCACAGCACCCCAAAAACACCCCGAAACCACCCTGAAACACCCCGAAACACCCCAAAACACCCCAAAACACCCCCCAAAACACCCCCAAACTCCTCAAAACACCCCAAACCCAACAACTCCGGCGTGGAGTCGCTCAAGGGCCAGGCCGTGCGCAAACAGCTCTGGTGGGCACAGCACCCCAAAAACACCCTGAAACACCCCGAAACCACCCTGAAACACCCCGAAACACCCCAAAACACCCCAAAACACCCCCCAAAACACCCCCAAACTCCTCAAAACACCCCAAACCCAACAACTCCGGCGTGGAGTCGCTCAAGGGCCAGGCCGTGCGCAAACAGCTCTGGTGGGCACAGCACCCCAAAAACACCCCGAAACACCCCCAAAAACACCCTGAAACACCCCGAAACCACCCTGAAACACCCCGAAAACACCCCGAAACACCCCCAAAAACACCCCAAAACCCCCCCGGGCCGCGGGACCCAGGCGTCCGGTGCCCCCCCAGGGACACGGCCAACGCCGTCAAGGAGAAGTTCGGCAAGAAGCTCTACGAGTCGCTGCTGGTGTAAGCGCCACCCCCCCCACCCGGACGCCTGGGTCCCTCCCGCGGGGGAGGGGCGGGCGGGGCCCCTCTGACCCCCCGTGTTCAGGGGGAACCTCCCCGACATGAACAAGATGCTGGACCGGGAGGATTTCACCATGATGAAACGCGCCATCTTCGCCACCCAGGTAACCCGGACGCCGGGGTCCCTTCCGGGGGGTCACAGCCCACCCGGACGCCTGGGTCCCTCTCTGGGGGGGGGTCACGGCCCACTCAGACACCTGGGTCCCTTCCGGGGGGGTCACAGCCCACCCGGACGCCTGGGTCCCTCTCCGGGGGGTTGTCACCCACCCGGACGCCTGGGTCCCTCTCCGGGGGGTTGTCACCCACCCGGATGCCTGGGTCCCTCTCCGGGGGGTTGTCACCCACCCGGACGCCTGGGTCCCTCTCTGGGGGGTCGTGGCCCACCCGGACGCCTGGGTCCCTTCCTGGGGGGGGGTCACAGCCCACCCGGACGCCTGGGTCCCTCTCCGGGGGGTCGTGGCCCGCCCGGACGCCTGGGTCCCTCTCCGGGGGGTTGTCACCCACCCGGACGCCTGGGTCCCTCGTCCCCAGCGTCAGTCGTTCCCCCCCGTGTGCACCCACAACATGTTGGACGACGCCACCGACCCCATTCTGACCACGATCCGGCGCATCGGGCTGTTCAACAGCAGCAACGACCGCGTCAAGGTGACACGGGGACATGGGGGGGACACGGGGGGGACACGGGACACGGGGACACGGGGGGGACACGGGGACATGGGGGGGACACGGGGGGGACACGGGGACATGGGGGGGACATGGGGACACGGGGGGGACACAGGGACACGAGGACATGGGGACATGGGGGGGACACGGGGACATGGGGGGGACACAGGGACACGGGGACATGGGGGGGACATGGGGACATGGGGGGGACACGGGGACATGGGGGGGACACGGGGACATGGGGACACGGCGGGGACACGGGGGGGACATTGGGGGGGACATTGGGGGGGACATTGGGGGTTGGGGGTCCCAGGGGTTGGTTTGGAGTCCCAGGTGGGTTTGGGGTCTGGGGGTTTTGGGGTCCCAGGGGGGTGATTTTGGGGTCCCGGGGGCTGTTTCGGGGTCCCAGGTGGGTTTGGGGTCCCAGGGGTGATCTGGGGTCCTGGGGGTGATTTGGGGTCCCAGGTGGGTTTGGGGTCTGGGGGGTTTTGGGGTCCCGGGGGCTGTTTCGGGGTCCCAGGCGGGTTTGGGGTCCCAGGGTTATTTCGGGGTCCCGGGGCTGTTTCAGGGTCCCGGGGGTTATTTCGGGGTCCCAGGGGTTATTTTGGGGTCCCGGGGGCTGTTTCGGGGTCCCAGGGGTTATTTTGGGGTGCCGGGTGTTCCGGGCCCGTCTGCCTGTCCCCAGATCATCTTCCACCCCGAGTTCCTGTCGTCCACCAGCCCCCTGCTGCCCGTGGATTACGAGGAGTTCGTGCGGGGGTGTCACCTGGGGGTCTTCCCCTCCTACTACGAGCCCTGGGGGTACACGCCGGGTACGCCCGCACGCCTGGGTCCCCGGACGCCTGGGTCCCCCCCCTGAACGCCTGGGTCCCCCCTGAACACCTGGGTCCCCCCGAACGCCTGGGTCCCCCCGAACGCCTGGGTCCCCCCTGAACACCTGGGTCCCCCGGACGCCTGGGTCCCCCCCCGAACACCTGGGTCCCCCCCCGAACACCTGGGTCCCCCCCGGACGCCTGGGTCCCCCTCGGATGCCTGGGTCCCCTCCCGAACACCTGGGTCCCCCCCGAACGCCTGGGTCCCCCCCGGATGCCTGGGTCCCCCTCAGACGCCTGGGTCCCCCGCACACCTGGGTCCCCTCCCCGGATACCTGGGTCCCCTCCCGAGCGACTGGGTCCCCCCGGACGCCTGGGTCCCCTCCCAGTCTTCTGGGTCCCCCTGCACGCCTGGGTCCCCCGGACGCCTGGGTCCCCCGGATGCCTGGGTCCCCCGGATGCCTGTGTCCCCCTGTGGGTCCCCCGGACGCCTGGGTCCCCCGGACGCCTGGGTCCCCCCGTGTGTCCCGGCGCCGCATCCCGACGCCGTCCCGTCCCGCAGCCGAGTGCACGGTGATGGGGATCCCCAGCGTCTCCACCAACCTGTCGGGGTTCGGCTGTTTCATGGAGGAGCACATCGCCGACCCCTCCGCCTACGGTCAGTGCGCCGGACGCCGGGGTCCGCGGGGGGGGCCCGGACGCCGGGGTCCACGGGGGGGCCGGACGCCGGGGTCCCTCCTCGGGGGATCCCCGGACGCCGGGGTCCATGGGTGCTGCTTCCCCTTGTCCCCCCATGTAGCTCCATGTCCCTGTGTCCCTCTGTCCCCCCATATTCCCCCATGTCCCCCTGACCCTGAGGGACCCCCCAGAGCCCCCAGTGACCCTGAGTCTTGTCCCATGTCCGTGTGTCCCCATGTCCGTGTGTCCCCATGTCCCCATATCCCCCCGTGTCCCCCTGTTCCCCGTGTCCCGCGTCTGTCTGTCCATCCATGTGTCTACATCATTGGTCACCGTTTCCCGTGTCCCACGTCCGTCTGTCTGTCCATCTGTCCATCCATGTATCCACATCATGGACGGGTGTTTCCCACGTCCCACGTCCGTCCATCTGTCCGTCCATGTATCTACATCATTGGTCACCATTTCCCATGTCCCACGTCTGTCTGTCCGTCCGGGTATCTATGTCATTGGTCACTGTTTCCCACGTCTGTCCGTGTGGGTGTCCACATCACGGACCAGTGTTTCCAGTGTCCTGTGTCCGTCTGTCTGTCCATCTGTCCATCCATGGATTTCCATCGTGGATGGGTGTTTCCCGTGTCTGACGCCTGTCCGTCTGTCTGTCCGTGTGTCAGGTATCTCCATCGTGGATGGGTGTTTCCCGTGTCTGATGTCCGTCCGTCTGTCTGTCCGTGTGTCAGGTATCTCCATCGTGGACCGGCGGTTCCTCTGTCTCACGCGTGTCCGTCTGTCTGTCCGTCCGTCAGGTATCTACATCGTGGACCGGCGGTTCCGCGCCCCCGAGGAGTCGTGCGCCCAGCTCACGGCGTTCCTGTTCGCGTTCTGCCAGCAGAGCCGGCGCCAGCGCATCGTGCAGCGCAACCGCACCGAGCGCCTCTCCGACCTGCTGGACTGGAAGTACCTGGGCAGGGTGAGGGGCAGGGGGCCCGGTTTGGGGGTTCAGGGGTGTGGGGGGTCCTGGTTTGGGGGGCCAGGGGTCCCGGTTTGGGGGTTCAGGGGTGTGGGGGGTCCTGGTTTGGGGGGCCAGGGGTCCCGGTTTGGGGGTTCAGGGGTGTGGGGGGTCCTGGTTTGGGGGGCCAGGGGTCCCAGTTTGGGGGTTCAGGGGTGTGGGGGGTCCTGGTTTGGGGGGTCCGGGGTCCCGGTTTGGGGGTTCAGGGGTGTGGGGAGTCCTGGTTTGGGGGGTCCGGGGTCCCAGTTTGGGGGGTCCCGGTCCAGGGGTCCTGGTTTGGGGGGTCAGGGGTCCCGGTTTGGGGGGTCCCGGTCCGGGGGTCCTGGTTTGGGGGCTCACTCGGGTACTGACCCCCCAGTACGACACGTTTCGGGGTTCCTGGGTTGGGGGTCCCGGTGGGGGTCTCACCGGGCGCTGCCCCCAGTACTACACGTGTGCGCGGCGGCTGGCGCTGGCCAAGGCCTTTCCCGACAACTTCACCTACGAACCCGCCCGAGGCCGCGGCCGTGAGTGTCCCCGGACGCCTGGGTCCCCCCGGACGCCTGGGTCCCCCCGGACGCCTGGGTCCCTCCCGAACTCCTGGGTTCCTCCCGAACTCCTGGGTCCCTCCCGAACTCCTGGGTCCCTCCCCGAACTCCTGGGTCCCCCCGGACGCCTGGGTCCCTCCCGAACTCCTGGGTCCCTCCCGAACTCCTGGGTCCCCTCCCGAACTCCTGGGTCCCTCCCGAACTCCTGGGTCCCTCCCGAACTCCTGGGTCCCCTCCCGAACTCCTGGGTCCCTCCCGAACTCCTGGGTCCCCCCGGACGCCTGGGTCCCTTCCGAACTCCTGGGTTCCTCCTGAATTCCTGGGTCCCCATGAACCCGAAGGGGTTCTGGTACCCCTGCCCCACCCCCGCTGACCCCGCCCCCGCTGACCCCGCCCCCGCTGACCCCTCCCCCCGCTGACCCCTCCCCCGCTGACCCCGCCCCGCCGCTGACCCCGCCCCGCCGCTGACCCCGCCCCCCCCGCAGGGGTTCCGGTACCCCCGCCCCGCCGCTGACCCCGCCCCCCGCTGACCCCTCCCCCCGCTGACCCCGCCCCCCGCTGACCCCGCCCCCCGCTGACCCCGCCCCCGCAGGGGTTCCGGTACCCCCGCCCCGCCTCGGTGCCGCCGTCGCCCGCGCTGTCGCGGCTCTCGAGCCCCCGGCACAGCGACGACGAGGACGAGCGCTACGACGAGGACGAGGAGGCGGCCAAGGACCGCGCCAACATCCGGCGCCCGCCCAGCCCCGCCCCCGCCCCCCGCCCCCGCGCCCGCGCGCAACTGACCCCGCCCCGCGGACGGGGCGCCCCTCCCCCGGCCCACAGGAACAGGGCGCCCCTCCCCCCGACCCACAGGAATGGGGGCGCCCCACACCCCCAGACCCATGGAGTGGGGGGCGCCCCACATACCCCCCCAGCCCCATAGAAACGGGGGGCGCCCCACACCCCCCGACCCACAGGAACGGGGCGCCCCACACCCCCCCAGACCCATAGAAATGGGGGCGCCCCACATCCCCCAGAGCCACGGAGTGGGGGGCGCCCCACATACCCCCCCAGCCCCATAGAAACGGGGGGCGCCCCACACCCCCAGACCCACAGGAACGGGGGCGCCCCACATCCCTAGACCCATAGAAACGGGGGGCGCCCCACACCCCTAGACCCACAGGAACGGGGATGCCCCACACCCCCAGACCCACGGAGTGGGGGGCGCCCCACATACCCCCCCAGCCCCATAGAAACGGGGGGCGCCCCACACCCCCAGACCCATGGAACGGGGGACACAAATCCCCCCCAGCCCCACAGAACAGGGACACCCCCCATATCCCCCCCAGCCCCGCAGATCTGGGGGGGGTGAGAGCTCATAGTCCCCCCCAGCCCCATAGAACTTGGGGGAGATCCATGGGGTGCCGCCTTCACCCCATAGGATTTGGGGAGACACACACCCCCTATCCCCCCCAGCCCCATAGAACCTGGGGGGGAGTGAGAGCTCATAGTCCCCCCAGCCCCACAGAACGTGGGGGGCTCCATGGGGTACCCCCCAGCCCCATAGAATCCGGGGGGGCTCCATGGGGCGCCCCACATCCCCCCTTCACTCCAGTGCCTGGGGCTCAGCCCCACGGGGGGGGCCCGTCACACGGGGGGCTGTGGGGCAGCCCCGCCCCCCCGCCCCCCCCGCGCCCCCCCGCACACACACTCTGCCCCCCAAGTGTGGGGCCGGGGGGGGTCCCGTATCCGTCCGTCCCCCCCCCGGCGCAGCGGATAATAAAGGTGCTTCACAGCCCCGGACGCCTGGGTCCATGGGGGGCTTGGGGGCGCCCCCCAGGTGTGGGGCAGTTTTAGGGTCCCCCAATGGGATGATTTGGTGGGGGGGGTTGGGGCCACTTTTGGGCCCCCCCAGATTTTGCGCCCCCCCCCCCCGGCCAACTTCGGGCCCCTCCCCCCCGGATGTGGGGGGCGGTTTCGGGCCCCCCCCAGTTCTGGTGGTTTTGAGGTTCCCCCCAAGTTTCGGGCCCCCCCCGGATGTGGGGGGCGGTTTTGGGGTGTCCACCCCCGCCCCACCCCCTGACTCACCCCACGTGGCCTCCCGGGGAGGGGCGTGGCCTCCCGCCAATGGGGGGGGCGGGGGCGGGGCGGGGCGGGGCCCGGGGGGGTTTCCCCGCGCGCGCGGGGCGGGGGGGTCAGAGCGGCCATGGGGGGGCTCGGGCTCGCGCGCCTCCTGCTGCTCGTGGGCGGAGCCGCCGCGATGCTGCGGTGAGAGGGGGAGGGGGGCCCGAACGCCTGGGTCCCCGGGGGGATGGGGGGTCCCGAACGCTTGGGTCCCCGGGGGGATGGGGGGATCCCGAACGCCTGGGTCCTTTGGGGTATAGGGGGGTCCCGAACGCCTGGGTCCCCGGGGGATGGGGGGTCCCGAACGCCTGGGTCCTTTGGGGTATAGGGGCGTCCCGAACTCCTGGGTCCCCGGGGGGATGGGGGGTCCCGAACGCCTGGGTCCCCGGGGGATGGGGGGCATCCCGAACTCCTGGGTCCTCTGGGGGATGGGGGAATCCCAGGACGCCTGGGTCCTTTTGGGGGGTGGGGGGATCCCGAACTCCTGGGTCCTCCCCGGGAGGGGGGAGGGGAAGGGGCTTCTCAAGACGTCGGGGGGGAGGGGCGGGGGTCACGTGCTCCCCCGAACTCCTGGGTCCCCTCGGACTGGGGGCTGGGCGCCTGGATCCCTCCTGTGGGGTGGGGGGTTCCCGAACTCCTGGGTCCCCTGTTCGGGGGGTGGGGGGTTCCCGAACTCCTGGGTCCCCTATTGTTGGGGGTGGGGGGTTCCCGAACTCCTGGGTCCCCTATTGTTGGGGGTGGGGGGTTCCCGAACTCCTGGGTCCCCTATTGTTGGGGGTGGGGGGTTCCCGGACTCCTGGGTCCCCCGGGGCAGGGCCGGGGGGGTGGGGCTCCCGGACGCCTGGGTCCCCGGGCGGGGCCCAGCGGGGGCGGGAGCCGGTTGGACCCGCTGATTTCCGGCCCCGCCCGGGGCGGGGGGGGGGGAGGTGACCCCTCGCGTGACCTTTGACCCCCATCATGACCCCGGGACCTTGAGGTCCCTCGTTACCCCCAAGTTCATTAACGCCGAGGGGCGGGGCCGGAGACCCCTCATTAACCTCATAACCTCATTAACCCGCATGGGCCCCCCCCCCCCCGGTCTCATTAACCTCATTATCTCATTAACCCCCCATCCCGCTCTCATCTCATTAACCTCGTTATCCCAGCGCCTCGTTAGTGCCGGGGACCCCTGGGGGTCCCCCCAGTAACCTCATTAACCTCTGCTTGAGCTCGTTAAGCTCCTTACCCTCATTAACTTCTCATTAAGCTCATTAACTCCCCCCAGCTCCCCCTCGGCAGCCTCATTAAGCTAACGAGCTTCATTAAGCTCTCGGGAGTCCCGCGTTTTGGGGATCCCCATCCCCCCATTAACCCCTCCCCCCCGTTGACCCCCCGTTGACCCCGTGTGCCCCTCCCCCAGCATCCCGCTGGCGCGGGGCCCCTGGGTGCCCCCCAAGTTCTGGGGGTGGGGGAGGGGCCCCCGCAGCCGCAGTGGGGGAGGGGCCCCCGCCGCCCCCGCGCGACTCCAGAACTTCATGGACGTGAGTGGGGGAGGGGCGGGGGGGGCGGGGGGACAATGGGGGTGGGACATGGGGGGGTCATGGCGGGGGGGGGGTCACAGGGACATTATGGGGGACGCGTGTCCATTGTCCATGGGGGGGGTGGGGTGGCCGTTGGTGACCCCGGTGACCCCGCTGTGTTCCCCCCCATTGGTGACCCTGTTGTGTGTCCCCCCCCCCTCCCCCCCCCGCTGGTGACCCCATGACCCCGGTGACCTGTTGGTGACCCCACTGTGTCCCCCCTGTTGGTGACCACGCGGTGACCCCACCATGACCCTGTGCCCCCGCTGTGACCCCGTGCCCCGCGGTGCCCCCGCGCTGACCCCACGGTGACCCCTCGCTGACCCCTCGCTGACCCCGCGCTGACCCCTCGCTGACCCCTCGCTGACCCCTCGCTGACCCCGCGCTGACCCCTCGCTGACCCCTCGCTGACCCCGCGCTGACCCCTGGTGCCCCCGCGGTGACCCCGCGCTGACCCCGCGCTGACCCCGCGGTGACCCCGCGCTGACCCCTCGCTGACCCGCGCTGACCCCGCGCTGACCCCGCGCTGACCCCTCGCTGACCCCGCGCTGACCCGCGCTGACCCCGCGCTGACCCCTCGCTGACCCCTCGCTGACCCCGCGCTGACCCCGCGCTGACCCCGCGCTGACCCCGCGCTGACCCCCGGTGCCCCCGTCCCCAGGCGCAGTTCTACGGGCCGGTCCGGCTGGGGACGCCCCCCCAGGAGTTCCAGGTGGTTTTCGACACGGGATCCGCCGACTTCTGGGTCCCCTCGGCGCGCTGCTGCCGCCTCTACCTGGCCTGCTGTGAGGGCGGGGCCTGGGGGGCGGGGCCTGGGAGGGGCGGGGCCTGGGAGGGGCGGGGCCTGGGAGGGGCGGGGCCTCAGCCGCTGCTGCCACCTCTACCTGGCCTGCTGTGAGGGCGGGGCCTCGGAGGGGAGGGGCTTGGGGGGGCGGGGCCTGGGAGGGGCGGGGCCTGGGAGGGGCGGGGCCTCAGCCGCTGCTGCCACCTCTACCTGGCCTGCTGTAGAGGCGGGGCCTGGGAAAGGGGCGGGGCCTGGGAGGGGCGGGCCTGGAGGAGAGGGAGGAGTCAGAGGGAAGGGGAGGAGCCCGTGTCCACATGTGTGTCCCCTTGTCCCACGTCCCCGTGTGTCCCATGTGTCCTGTGTCCCATGTGTGTCCCATGTCCCGTGTGTCCTGGTGTCCCCCTGTCCTGTGTCCTGTGTCCCCCGTGTGTCCCCTGTGTCTCCCCCGTGTCCCCATGTCCCCTGTGTGTCCTGTGTCCCATGTGTGTCCCATGTCCCATGTTCCCCCCGTGCCTCCCCCATGTACCCATGTCCCCTGTCCCGTGTCCCCGCAGGGCTGCACCCGCACTACCGCTCGTCTCTCTCGTCCACCCACCGGCCCAACGGGTCGCTCTTCTCCATCACCTACGGCAGCGGCAGCATGCGCGGCTTCCTCAGCACGGACACGCTGCAGGTGGGCGGGGCCGGGGGCGGGGCCTCGGGAGGGGCGGGGCCAGGGGCGCGGCTTCCTCAGCACGGACACGCTGCAGGTGGGCGGGGCCGGGGGCGGGGCCTCGGGAGGGGCGGGGCCAGGGGCGCGGCTTCCTCAGCCAGGACACGCTGCAGGTGGGCGGGGGCGGGGCCTCGGGAGGGGCGGGGCCTCGGGAGGGCGGGGCCAGGGGCGCGGCTTCCTCAGCCAGGACACGCCGCAGGTGGGCGGGGCCGGGGGCGGGGCCACCTGGACCCCTGGGTCCCCAGGCTGGGTCTCCTGGGTCAACTGGGGTCGCCCAGATACCTTGGTCCCCGTTCCCCCCCGGATGCCTGGGTCCCTTGGGTCCCCGTTCCCCCCGGACGCCTGGGTCCCTTGGGTCCCCGTTCCCCCCCGGACGCCTGGGTCCCTTGGGTCCCCGTTCCCCCCCGGACGCCTGGGTCCCCGGGTCCCCGTTCCCCCCGGATGCCTGGGTCCCTTGGGTCCCCGTTCCCCCCGGACGCCTGGGTCCCTTGGGTCCCCGTTCCCCCCCGGACGCCTGGGTCCCTTGGGTCCCCGTTCCCTCCCGGACGCCTGGGTCCCTTGGGTCCCCGTTCCCCCCCGGACGCCTGGGTCCCCGGGTCCCCGTTCCCCCCTGGACGCCTGGGTCCCTTGGGTCCCCGTTCCCCCCCGGACGCCTGGGTCCCTTGGGTCCCCGTTCCCCCCCGGACGCCTGGGTCCCGTGCCCCGCAGGTGTCGAACGTGTCGGTGCCGAACCAGACGTTCGCGGAGGCCGTGGCGCTGCCCGGCTTCGCCTTCGCGGCCGCGCGCTTCGACGGGATCCTGGGTTTGGCGTTCCCGGCCGCCGCCGCCGGCGCCGCGCGGCCCGTGTTCGACCGCATGATGGACATGGGGCTGTTCCGCAACAACGTCTTCTCCTTCCGCCTGCGCCGGTGAGTGACAGCGCCCCGACAACACCCCGACAACACCCCGACAGCAACACCCTGACAACAGCACCCGACAACAGCGCCCCGACAGCAACACCCCGACAGCAACACCCCGACAACAGCACCCCGACAACAGCACCCCGACAACAACACCCTGACAACCACACCCCGACAACAGCACCCCGACAACTCCCCAATAACACTGATATAACACACTGATAACATGATGGACATGGGGCTGTTCCGCGACAACGTCTTCTCCTTCCGCCTGCGCCGGTGAGTGACAGCGCCCCGACAACACCCCGACAGCACTGATATAACACACTGATAGACAACACCCTGACAACACCCCGACAACACTGATATAACACACTGATATAACACACTGATAACATGATGGACATGCGGCTGTTGCGGGACAACGTCTTCTCCTTCCACCTGCGCAGGTGAGAACACCCCGACAACACCCCGACAACACCCCAATAACACTGATATAACACACTGATATAACACACTGATAAAACACACTGATAGACAGCACCCCAACAACACACACCCCAGTAACACACGGATATAACACACTGATAG
>NW_028116761.1:0-40176 GCF_964273445.1 Streptopelia decaocto | reverse complement strand
TTGAAATTTTTTCAAAGTCCCTTCAAAATTTTCCAATTTTTGTCCCAATTCTTCCCATTCCCATTGAAACTTTTCAAATCCCTCTCAAAATTGTTGAAATTCTCTTGAAGCTTTTAAAATTCTCTCTAGAATTTTCAAAATCCATGTCCACATGTTTACAATTTCACGTCAAAAAATGGCTAAAATTCCAGTTGAAATTTTTTCAAAGTCCCTTAAAAATTTTCCAATTTTTGTCCCAATTCTTCCCATTCCCATTGAAACTTTTCAAATCCCTCTCAAAATTGTTGAAATTCTCTCGAAGCTTTTAAAATTCTCTCTAGAATTTTCAAAATTCATGTCCACATGTTTACAATTTTACGTCAAAAAATGGCTAAAATTCCCGTTGAAATGTTTTCAAAGTCCCTTCAAAATTTTCCAATTTTTGTCCCAATTCTTCCCATTCCCATTGAAACTTTTCAAATCCCTCTCAAAATTGTTGAAATTCTCTTGAAGCTTTTAAAATTCTCTCTAGAATTTTCAAAATCCATGTCCACATGTTTACAATTTCACGTCAAAAATGGCTAAAATTCCAGTTGAAATTTTTTCAAAGTCCCTTCAAAATTTTCCAATTTTTGTCCCAATTCTTCCCATTCCCATTGAAACTTTTCAAATCCCTCTCAACATTGTTGAAATTCTGTTGAAGCTTTTAAAATTCTCTCTAGAATTTTCAAAATCCATGTCCACATGTTTACAATTTCACGTCAAAAAATGGCTAAAATTCCAGTTGAAATTTTTTCAAAGTCCCTTAAAAATTTTCCAATTTTTGTCCCAATTCTTCCCATTCCCATTGAAACTTTTCAAATCCCTCTCAAAATTGTTGAAATTCTCTTGAAGCTTTTAAAATTCTCTCTAGAATTTTCAAAATCCATGTCCACATGTTTACAATTTCACGTCAAAAAATGGCTAAAATTCCAGTTGAAATTTTTTCAAAGTCCCTTCAAAATTTTCCAATTTTTGTCCCAATTCTTCCCATTCCCATTGAAACTTTTCAAATCCCTCTCAAAATTGTTGAAATTGTCTTGAAGCTTTTAAAATTCTCTCTAGAATTTTCAAAATCCACGTCCACATGTTTACAATTTCACGTCAAAAAATGGCTAAAATTCCAGTTGAAATTTTTTCAAAGTCCCTTCAAAATTTTCCAATTTTTGTCCCGATTCTTCCCATTCCCATTGAAACTTTTCAAATCCCTCTCAAAATTGTTGAAATTCTCTTGAAGCTTTTAAAATTCTCTCTAGAATTTTCAAAATCCACGTCCACATGTTTACAATTTCACGTCAAAAAATGGCTAAAATTCCAGTTGAAATTTTTTCAAAGTCCCTTAAAAATTTTCCAATTTTTGTCCCAATTCTTCCCATTCCCATTGAAACTTTTCAAATCCCTCTCAACATTGTTGAAATTCTCTTGAAGCTTTTAAAATTCTCTCTAGAATTTTCAAAATCCATGTCCACATGTTTACAATTTCACGTCAAAAAATGGCTACAATTCCAGTTGAAATGTTTCAAAGTCCCTTAAAAATTTTCCAATTTTTGTCCCAATTCTTCCCATTCCCATTGAAACTTTTCAAATCCCTCTCAACATTGTTGAAATCCTCTTGAAGCTTTTAAAATTCTCTCTAGAATTTTCAAAATCCATGTCCACATGTTTACAATTTCACGTCAAAAAATGGCTAAAATTCCAGTTGAAATTTTTTCAAAGTCCCTTAAAAATTTTCCAATTTTTGTCCCAATTCTTCCCATTCCCATTGAAACTTTTCAAATCCCTCTCAACATTGTTGAAATTCTCTTGAAGCTTTTAAAATTCTCTCTAGAATTTTCAAAATCCATGTCCACATGTTTACAATTTCACGTCAAAAAATGGCTAAAATTCCAGTTGAAATTTTTTCAAAGTCCCTTCAAAATTTTCCAATTTTTGTCCCAATTCTTCCCATTCCCATTGCAACTTTTCAAATCCCTCTCAAAACTGTTGAAATTCTCTTGAAGCTTTTAAAATTCTCTCTAGAATTTTCAAAATCCATGTCCACATGTTTACAATTTCACGGAATAAAATGGCTAAAATTCCAGTTGAAATTTTTTCAAAGTCCCTTCAAAATTTTCCAATTTTTGTCCCAATTCTTCCCATTCCCATTGAAACTTTTCAAATCCCTCTCAAAATTGTTGAAATTGTTTTGAAGCTTTTAAAATTCTCTCTAGAATTTTCAAAATCCATGTCCACATGTTTACAATTTCACGGAATAAAATGGCTAAAATTCCAGTTGAAATTTTTTCAAAGTCCCTTAAAAATTTTCCAATTTTTGTCCCAATTCTTCCCATTCCCATTGAAACTTTTCAAATCCCTCTCAACATTGTTGACATTCTCTTGAAGCTTTTAAAATTCTCTCTAGAATTTTCAAAATCCACGTCCACATGTTTACAATTTCACGTCAAAAAATGGCTAAAATTCCAGTTGAAATTTTTTCAAAGTCCCTTCAAAATTTTCCAATTTTTGTCCCGATTCTTCCCATTCCCATTGAAACTTTTCAAATCCCTCTCAAAATTGTTGAAATTCTCTTGAAGCTTTTAAAATTCTCTCTAGAATTTTCAAAATCCACGTCCACATGTTTACAATTTCACGTCAAAAAATGGCTAAAATTCCAGTTGAAATTTTTTCAAAGTCCCTTAAAAATTTTCCAATTTTTGTCCCAATTCTTCCCATTCCCATTGAAACTTTTCAAATCCCTCTCAACATTGTTGAAATTCTCTTGAAGCTTTTAAAATTCTCTCTAGAATTTTCAAAATCCATGTCCACATGTTTACAATTTCACGTCAAAAAATGGCTAAAATTCCAGTTGAAATTTTTTCAAAGTCCCTTAAAAATTTTCCAATTTTTGTCCCAATTCTTCCCATTCCCATTGAAACTTTTCAAATCCCTCTCAACATTGTTGAAATTCTCTTGAAGCTTTTAAAATTCTCTCTAGAATTTTCAAAATCCATGTCCACATGTTTACAATTTCACGTCAAAAAATGGCTAAAATTCCAGTTGAAATTTTTTCAAAGTCCCTTAAAAATTTTCCAATTTTGGTCCCAATTCTTCCCATTCCCATTGAAACTTTTCAAATCCCTCTCAAAATTGTTGAAATTCTCTTGAAGCTTTTAAAATTCTCTCTAGAATTTTCAAAATCCATGTCCACATGTTTACAATTTCACGTCAAAAAATGGCTAAAATTCCAGTTGAAATTTTTTCAAAGTCCCTTCAAAATTTTCCAATTTTTGTCCCAATTCTTCCCATTCCCATTGCAACTTTTCAAATCCCTCTCCAAATTGTTGAAATTCTCTTGAAGCTTTTAAAATTCTCTCTAGAATTTTCAAAATCCACGTCCACATGTTCACAATTTCACGTCAAAAAATGGCTAAAATTCCAGTTGAAATTTTTTCAAAGTCCCTTCAAAATTTTCCAATTTTTGTCCCAATTCTTCCCATTCCCATTTAAACTTTTCAAATCCCTCTCAAAATTGTTGAAATTCTCTTGAAGCTTTTAAAATTCTCTCTAGAATTTTCAAAATCCACGTCCACATGTTTACAATTTCACGTCAAAAAATGGCTAAAATTCCAGTTGAAATTTTTTCAAAGTCCCTTAAAAATTTTCCAATTTTTGTCCCAATTCTTCCCATTCCCATTGAAACTTTTCAAATCCCTCTCAACATTGTTGAAATTCTCTTGAAGCTTTTAAAATTCTCTCTAGAATTTTCAAAATCCATGTCCACATGTTTACAATTTCACGTCAAAAAATGGCTACAATTCCAGTTGAAATGTTTCAAAGTCCCTTAAAAATTTTCCAATTTTTGTCCCAATTCTTCCCATTCCCATTGAAACTTTTCAAATCCCTCTCAACATTGTTGAAATCCTCTTGAAGCTTTTAAAATTCTCTCTAGAATTTTCAAAATCCATGTCCACATGTTTACAATTTCACGTCAAAAAATGGCTAAAATTCCAGTTGAAATTTTTTCCAAGTCCCTTAAAAATTTTCCAATTTTTGTCCCAATTCTTCCCATTCCCATTGAAACTTTTCAAATCCCTCTCAACATTGTTGAAATTCTCTTGAAGCTTTTAAAATTCTCTCTAGAATTTTCAAAATCCAGTCCACATGTTTACAATTTCACGTCAAAAAATGGCTAAAATTCCAGTTGAAATTTTTTCAAAGTCCTTCAAAATTTTCCAATTTTTGTCCCAATTCTTCCCATTCCCATTGCAACTTTTCAAATCCCTCTCAAAACTGTTGAAATTCTCTTGAAGCTTTTAAAATTCTCTCTAGAATTTTCAAAATCCATGTCCACATGTTTACAATTTCACGGAATAAAATGGCTAAAATTCCAGTTGAAATTTTTTCAAAGTCCCTTCAAAATTTTCCAATTTTTGTCCCAATTCTTCCCATTCCCATTGAAACTTTTCAAATCCCTCTCAAAATTGTTGAAATTGTTTTGAAGCTTTTAAAATTCTCTCTAGAATTTTCAAAATCCATGTCCACATGTTTACAATTTCACGGAATAAAATGGCTAAAATTCCAGTTGAAATTTTTTCAAAGTCCCTTAAAAATTTTCCAATTTTTGTCCCAATTCTTCCCATTCCCATTGAAACTTTTCAAATCCCTCTCAACATTGTTGACATTCTCTTGAAGCTTTTAAAATTCTCTCTAGAATTTTCAAAATCCACGTCCACATGTTTACAATTTCACGTCAAAAAATGGCTAAAATTCCAGTTGAAATTTTTTCAAAGTCCCTTCAAAATTTTCCAATTTTGTCCCGATTCTTCCCATTCCCATTGAAACTTTTCAAATCCCTCTCAAAATTGTTGAAATTCTCTTGAAGCTTTTAAAATTCTCTCTAGAATTTTCAAAATCCACGTCCACATGTTTACAATTTCACGTCAAAAAATGGCTAAAATTCCAGTTGAAATTTTTTCAAAGTCCCTTAAAAAATTTTCCAATTTTTGTCCCAATTCTTCCCATTCCCATTGAAACTTTTCAAATCCCTCTCAACATTGTTGAAATTCTCTTGAAGCTTTTAAAATTCTCTCTAGAATTTTCAAAATCCATGTCCACATGTTTACAATTTCACGTCAAAAAATGGCTAAAATTCCAGTTGAAATTTTTTCAAAGTCCCTTAAAAATTTCCAATTTTTGTCCCAATTCTTCCCATTCCCATTGAAACTTTTCAAATCCCTCTCAAAATTGTTGAAATTCTCTTGAAGCTTTTAAAATTCTCTCTAGAATTTTCAAAATCCATGTCCACATGTTTACAATTTCACGTCAAAAAATGGCTAAAATTCCAGTTGAAATTTTTTCAAAGTCCCTTAAAAATTTTCCAATTTTTGTCCCAATTCTTCCCATTCCCATTGCAACTTTTCAAATCCCTCTCCAAATTGTTGAAATTCTCTTGAAGCTTTTAAAATTCTCTCTAGAATTTTCAAAATCCACGTCCACATGTTTACAATTTCACGTCAAAAAATGGCTAAAATTCCAGTTGAAAATTTTTTCAAAGTCCCTTCAAAATTTTCCAATTTTTGTCCCGATTCTTCCCATTCCCATTGAAACTTTTCAAATCCCTCTCAAAATTGTTGAAATTCTCTTGAAGCTTTTAAAATTCTCTCTAGAATTTTCAAAATCCACGTCCACATTTTTACAATTTCACGTCAAAAAATGGCTAAAATTCCAGTTGAAATTTTTTCAAAGTCCCTGAAAAATTTTCCAAGTTTTGTCCCAATTCTTCCCATTCCCATTGAAACTTTTCAAATCCCTCTCAACATTGTTGAAATTCTCTTGAAGCTTTTAAAATTCTCTCTAGAATTTTCAAAATCCATGTCCACATGTTTACAATTTCACGTCAAAAATGGCTAAAATTCCAGTTGAAATTTTTTCAAAGTCCCTTAAAAATTTTCCAATTTTTGTCCCAATTCTTCCCATTCCCATTGAAACTTTTCAAATCCCTCTCAACATTGTTGAAATTCTCTTGAAGCTTTTAAAATTCTCTCTAGAATTTTCAAAATCCATGTCCACATGTTTACAATTTCACGTCAAAAAATGGCTACAATTCCAGTTGACATGTTTCAAAGTCCCTTAAAAATTTTCCAATTTTTGTCCCAATTCTTCCCATTCCCATTGAAACTTTTCAAATCCCTCTCAACATTGTTGAAATCCTCTTGAAGCTTTTAAAATTCTCTCTAGAATTTTCAAAATCCATGTCCACATGTTTACAATTTCACGTCAAAAAATGGCTAAAATTCCAGTTGAAATTTTTTCAAAGTCCCTTAAAAATTTTCCAATTTTTGTCCCAATTCTTCCCATTCCCATTGAAACTTTTCAAATCCCTCTCAAAATTGTTGAAATTCTCTTGAAGCTTTTAAAATTCTCTCTAGAATTTTCAAAATCCATGTCCACATGTTTACAATTTCACGTCAAAAAATGGCTAAAATTCCAGTTGAAATTTTTTCAAAGTCCCTTCAAAATTTTCCAATTTTTGTCCCAATTCTTCCCATTCCCATTGCAACTTTTCAAATCCCTCTCAAAACTGTTGAAATTCTCTTGAAGCTTTTAAAATTCTCTCTAGAATTTTCAAAATCCATGTCCACATGTTTACAATTTCACGGAATAAAATGGCTAAAATTCCAGTTGAAATTTTTTCAAAGTCCCTTAAAAATTTTCCAATTTTTGTCCCAATTCTTCCCATTCCCATTGAAACTTTTCAAATCCCTCTCAACATTGTTGAAATTGTTTTGAAGCTTTTAAAATTCTCTCTAGAATTTTCAAAATCCATGTCCACATGTTTACAATTTCACGGAATAAAATGGCTAAAATTCCAGTTGAAATTTTTTCAAAGTCCCTTCAAAATTTTCCAATTTTTGTCCCAATTCTTCCCATTCCCATTGAAACTTTTCAAATCCCTCTCAACATTGTTGACATTCTCTTGAAGCTTTTAAAATTCTCTCTAGAATTTTCAAAATCCACGTCCACATGTTTACAATTTCACGTCAAAAAATGGCTAAAATTCCAGTTGAAATTTTTTCAAAGTCCCTTAAAAATTTTCCAATTTTTGTCCCAATTCTTCCCATTCCCATTGAAACTTTTCAAATCCCTCTCAAAATTGTTGAAATTCTCTTGAAGCTTTTAAAATTCTCTCTAGAATTTTCAAAATCCATGTCCACATGTTTACAATTTCACGTCAAAAAATGGCTAAAATTCCAGTTGAAATTTTTTCAAAGTCCATGAAAAATTTTCCAATTTTTGTCCCAATTCTTCCCATTCCCATTGAAACTTTTCAAATCCCTCTCAAAATTGTTGAAATTCTCTTGAAGCTTTTAAAATTCTCTCTAGAATTTTCAAAATCCATGTCCACATGTTCACAATTTCACGTCAAAAAATGGCTACAATTCCAGTTGACATGTTTCAAAGTCCCTTAAAAATTTTCCAATTTTTGTCCCAATTCTTCCCATTCCCATTGAAACTTTTCAAATCCCTCTCAAAATTGTTGAAATTCTCTTGAAGCTTTTAAAATTCTCTCTAGAATTTTCAAAATCCATGTCCACATGTTCACAATTTCACGTCAAAAAATGGCTACAATTCCACTTGACATGTTTCAAAGTCCCTTAAAAATTTTCCAATTTTTGTCCCAATTCTTCCCATTCCCATTGAAACTTTTCAAATCCCTCTCAAAATTGTTGAAATTCTCTTGAAGCTTTTAAAATTCTCTCTAGAATTTTCAAAATCCATGTCCACATGTTCACAATTTCACGTCAAAAAATGGCTACAATTCCACTTGACATGTTTCAAAGTCCCTTAAAAATTTTCCAATTTTTGTCCCAATTCTTCCCATTCCCATTGAAACTTTTCAAATCCCTCTCAACATTGTTGAAATTCTCTTGAAGCTTTTAAAATTCTCTCTAGAATTTTCAAAATCCATGTCCACATGTTCACAATTTCACGTCAAAAAATGGCTACAATTCCAGTTGACATGTTTCAAAGTCCCTTAAAAATTTTCCAATTTTTGTCCCAATTCTTCCCATTCCCATTGAAACTTTTCAAATCCCTCTCAAAATTGTTGAAATTCTCTTGAAGCTTTTAAAATTCTCTCTAGAATTTTCAAAATCCATGTCCACATGTTCACAATTTCACGTCAAAAAATGGCTACAATTCCACTTGACATGTTTCAAAGTCCCTTAAAAATTTTCCAATTTTTGTCCCAATTCTTCCCATTCCCATTGAAACTTTTCAAATCCCTCTCAAAATTGTTGAAATTCTCTTGAAGCTTTTAAAATTCTCTCTAGAATTTTCAAAATCCATGTCCACATGTTCACAATTTCACGTCAAAAAATGGCTACAATTCCACTTGACATGTTTCAAAGTCCCTTAAAAATTTTCCAATTTTTGTCCCAATTCTTCCCATTCCCATTGAAACTTTTCAAATCCCTCTCAACATTGTTGAAATTCTCTTGAAGCTTTTAAAATTCTCTCTAGAATTTTCAAAATCCATGTCCACATGTTTACAATTTCACGTCAAAAAATGGCTAAAACTCCAGTTGAAATTTTTTCAAAGTCCCTTAAAAATTTTCCAATTTTTGTCCCAATTCTTCCCATTCCCATTGAAACTTTTCAAATCCCTCTCAACATTGTTGAAATTCTGTTGAAGCTTTTAAAATTCTCTCTAGAATTTTCAAAATCCATGTCCACATGTTTACAATTTCACGTCAAAAAATGGCTAAAATTCCAGTTGAAATTTTTTCAAAGTCCCTTCAAAATTTTCCAATTTTTGTCCCAATTCTTCCCATTCCCATTGAAACTTTTCAAATCCCTCTCAAAATTGTTGAAATTCTCTTGAAGCTTTTAAAATTCTCTCTAGAATTTTCAAAATCCACGTCCACATGTTTACAATTTCACGTCAAAAAATGGCTAAAATTCCAGTTGAAATTTTTCAAAGTCCCTTAAAAATTTTCCAATTTTTGTCCCAATTCTTCCCATTCCCATTGAAACTTTTCAAATCCCTCTCAAAACTGTTGAAATTCTCTTGAAGCTTTTAAAATTCTCTCTAGAATTTTCAAAATCCATGTCCACATGTTCACAATTTCACGTCAAAAAATGGCTACAATTCCACTTGACATGTTTCAAAGTCCCTTAAAAATTTTCCAATTTTTGTCCCAATTCTTCCCATTCCCATTGAAAACTTTTCAAATCCCTCTCAACATTGTTGAAATTCTCTTGAAGCTTTTAAAATTCTCTCTAGAATTTTCAAAATCCATGTCCACATGTTTACAATTTCACGTCAAAAAATGGCTAAAATTCCAGTTGAAATTTTTTCAAAGTCCCTTCAAAATTTTCCAATTTTTGTCCCAATTCTTCCCATTCCCATTGAAACTTTTCAAATCCCTCTCAAAATTGTTGAAATTCTCTCGAAGCTTTTAAAATTCTCTCTAGAATTTTTCAAAATCCATGTCCACATGTTTACAATTTCACGTCAAAAAATGGCTAAAATTCCAGTTGAAATTTTTTCAAAGTCCCTTAAAAATTTTCCAATTTTTGTCCCAATTCTTCCCATTCCCATTGCAACTTTTCAAATCCCTCTCCAAATTGTTGAAATTCTCTTGAAGCTTTTTAAAATTCTCTCTAGAATTTTCAAAATCCATGTCCACATGTTTACAATTTCACGTCAAAAAATGGCTAAAATTCCAGTTGAAATTTTTTCAAAGTCCCTTAAAAATTTTCCAATTTTTGTCCCAATTCTTCCCATTCCCATTGAAACTTTTCAAATCCCTCTCAAAATTGTTGAAATTCTCTTGAAGCTTTTAAAATTCTCTCTAGAATTTTCAAAATCCATGTCCACATGTTTACAATTTCACGTCAAAAAATGGCTAAAATTCCAGTTGAAATTTTTTCAAAGTCCCTTCAAAATTTTCCAATTTTTGTCCCAATTCTTCCCATTCCCATTGAAACTTTTCAAATCCCTCTCAAAATGGTTGAAATTCTCTTGAAGCTTTTAAAATTCTCTCTAGAATTTTCAAAATCCATGTCCACATGTTTAAAATTTCACGTCAAAAATGGCTAAAATTCCAGTTGAAATTTTTTCAAAGTCCCTTAAAAATTTTCCAATTTTTGTCCCAATTCTTCCCATTCCCATTGAAACTTTTCAAATCCCTCTCAACATTGTTGAAATTCTCTTGAAGCTTTTAAAATTCTCTCTAGAATTTTCAAAATCCATGTCCACATGTTTACAATTTCACGTCAAAAAATGGCTAAAATTCCAGTTGAAATTTTTTCAAAGTCCCTGAAAAATTTTCCAATTTTTGTCCCAATTCTTCCCATTCCCATTGAAACTTTTCAAATCCCTCTCAAAATTGTTGAAATTCTCTTGAAGCTTTTAAAATTCTCTCTAGAATTTTCAAAATCCATGTCCACATGTTTACAATTTCACGTCAAAAAATGGCTAAAATTCCAGTTGAAATTTTTTCAAAGTCCCTTAAAAATTTTCCAATTTTGTCCCAATTCTTCCCATTCCCATTGAAACTTTTCAAATCCCTCTCAGAATTGTTGAAATTCTCTTGAAGCTTTTAAAATTCTCTCTAGAATTTTCAAAATCCATGTCCACATGTTTACAATTTCACGTCAAAAAATGGCTAAAATTCCAGTTGAAATTTTTTCAAAGTCCCTTCAAAATTTTCCAATTTTTGTCCCAATTCTTCCCATTCCCATTGAAACTTTTCAAATCCCTCTCAACATTGTTGAAATTCTCTTGAAGCTTTTAAAATTCTCTCTAGAATTTTCAAAATCCATGTCCACATGTTTACAATTTCACGTCAAAAAATGGCTAAAATTCCAGTTGAAATTTTTTCAAAGTCCCTGAAAAATTTTCCAATTTTTGTCCCAATTCTTCCCATTCCCATTGAAACTTTTCAAATCCCTCTCAAAATTGTTGAAATTCTCTTGAAGCTTTTAAAATTCTCTCTAGAATTTTCAAAATCCACGTCCACATGTTTACAATTTCACGTCAAAAAATGGCTAAATTCCAGTTGAAATTTTTTCAAAGTCCCTGAAAAATTTTCCAATTTTTGTCCCAATTCTTCCCATTCCCATTGAAACTTTTCAAATCCCTCTCAAAATTGTTGAAATTCTCTTGAAGCTTTTAAAATTCTCTCTAGAATTTTCAAAATCCACGTCCACATTTTTACAATTTCACGTCAAAAAATGGCTAAAATTCCAGTTGAAATTTTTTCAAAGGCCCTTAAAAATTTTCCAATTTTTGTCCCAATTCTTCCCATTCCCATTGAAACTTTTCAAATCCCTCTCAAAATTGTTGAAATTCTCTTGAAGCTTTTAAAATTCTCTCTAGAATTTTCAAAATCCATGTCCACATGTTTACAATTTCATGTAAAAAAATGGCTAAAATTCCAGTTGAAATTTTTTCAAAGTCCCTTAAAAATTTTCCAATTTTTGTCCCAATTCTTCCCATTCCCATTGAAACTTTTCAAAATCCCTCTCAGAATTGTTGAAATTCTCTTGAAGCTTTTAAAATTCTCTCTAGAATTTTCAAAATCCATGTCCACATGTTTACAATTTCACGTCAAAAAATGGCTAAAATTCCAGTTGAAATTTTTCAAAGTCCCTTAAAAATTTTCCAATTTTTGTCCCAATTCTTCCCATTCCCATTGAAACTTTTCAAATCCCTCTCAACATTGTTGAAATTCTCTTGAAGCTTTTAAAATTCTCTCTAGAATTTTCAAAATCCATGTCCACATGTTTACAATTTCACGTCAAAAAATGGCTAAAATTCCAGTTGAAATTTTTTCAAAGTCCCTTCAAAATTTTCCAATTTTTGTCCCAATTCTTCCCATTCCCATTGCAACTTTTCAAATCCCTCTCAAAACTGTTGAAATTCTCTTGAAGCTTTTAAAATTCTCTCTAGAATTTTCAAAATCCATGTCCACATGTTTACAATTTCACGGAATAAAATGGCTAAAATTCCAGTTGAAATTTTTCAAAGTCCCTTCAAAATTTTCCAATTTTTGTCCCAATTCTTCCCATTCCATTGAAACTTTTCAAATCCCTCTCAAAATTGTTGAAATTGTTTTGAAGCTTTTAAAATTCTCTCTAGAATTTTCAAAATCCATGTCCACATGTTTACAATTTCACGGAATAAAATGGCTAAAATTCCAGTTGAAATTTTTTCAAAGTCCCTTCAAAATTTTCCAATTTTTGTCCCAATTCTTCCCATTCCCATTGAAACTTTTCAAATCCCTCTCAACATTGTTGACATTCTCTTGAAGCTTTTAAAATTCTCTCTAGAATTTTCAAAATCCACGTCCACATGTTTACAATTTCACGTCAAAAATGGCTAAAATTCCAGTTGAAATTTTTTCAAAGTCCCTTAAAAATTTTCCAATTTTTGTCCCAATTCTTCCCATTCCCATTGAAACTTTTCAAATCCCTCTCAAAATTGTTGAAATTCTCTTGAAGCTTTTAAAATTCTCTCTAGAATTTTCAAAATCCATGTCCACATGTTTACAATTTCACGTCAAAAAATGGCTAAAATTCCAGTTGAAATTTTTTCAAAGTCCATGAAAAATTTTCCAATTTTTGTCCCAATTCTTCCCATTCCCATTGAAACTTTTCAAATCCCTCTCAAAATTGTTGAAATTCTCTTGAAGCTTTTAAAATTCTCTCTAGAATTTTCAAAATCCATGTCCACATGTTCACAATTTCACGTCAAAAAATGGCTACAATTCCAGTTGACATGTTTCAAAGTCCCTTAAAAATTTTCCAATTTTTGTCCCAATTCTTCCCATTCCCATTGAAACTTTTCAAATCCCTCTCAAAATTGTTGAAATTCTCTTGAAGCTTTTAAAATTCTCTCTAGAATTTTCAAAATCCATGTCCACATGTTCACAATTTCACGTCAAAAAATGGCTACAATTCCAGTTGACATGTTTCAAAGTCCCTTCAAAATTTTCCAATTTTTGTCCCAATTCTTCCCATTCCCATTGAAACTTTTCAAATCCCTCTCAAAATTGTTGAAATTCTCTTGAAGCTTTTAAAATTCTCTCTAGAATTTTCAAAATCCATGTCCACATGTTCACAATTTCACGTCAAAAAATGGCTACAATTCCACTTGACATGTTTCAAAGTCCCTTAAAAATTTTCCAATTTTTATCCCAATTCTTCCCATTCCCATTGAAACTTTTCAAATCCCTCTCAACATTGTTGAAATTCTCTTGAAGCTTTTAAAATTCTCTCTAGAATTTTCAAAATCCATGTCCACATGTTCACAATTTCACGTCAAAAAATGGCTACAATTCCAGTTGACATGTTTCAAAGTCCCTTAAAAATTTTCCAATTTTTGTCCCAATTCTTCCTATTCCCATTGAAACTTTTCAAATCCCTCTCAAAATTGTTGAAATTCTCTTGAAGCTTTTAAAATTCTCTCTAGAATTTTCAAAATCCATGTCCACATGTTCACAATTTCACGTCAAAAAATGGCTACAATTCCAGTTGACATGTTTCAAAGTCCCTTAAAAATTTTCCAATTTTTGTCCCAATTCTTCCCATTCCCATTGAAACTTTTCAAATCCCTCTCAAAATTGTTGAAATTCTCTTGAAGCTTTTAAAATTCTCTCTAGAATTTTCAAAATCCATGTCCACATGTTCACAATTTCACGTCAAAAAATGGCTACAATTCCACTTGACATGTTTCAAAGTCCCTTAAAAATTTTCCAATTTTTGTCCCAATTCTTCCCATTCCCATTGAAACTTTTCAAATCCCTCTCAACATTGTTGAAATTCTCTTGAAGCTTTTAAAATTCTCTCTAGAATTTTCAAAATCCATGTCCACATGTTTACAATTTCACGTCAAAAAATGGCTACAATTCCAGTTGAAATTTTTTCAAAGTCCCTTCAAAATTTTCCAATTTTTGTCCCAATTCTTCCCATTCCCATTGAAACTTTTCAAATCCCTCTCAAAATTGTTGAAATTCTCTCGAAGCTTTTAAAATTCTCTCTAGAATTTTCAAAATCCATGTCCACATGTTTACAATTTCACGTCAAAAAATGGCTACAATTCCAGTTGAAATTTTTTCAAAGTCCCTTAAAAATTTTCCAATTTTTGTCCCAATTCTTCCCATTCCCATTGCAACTTTTCAAATCCCTCTCCAAATTGTTGAAATTCTCTTGAAGCTTTTAAAATTCTCTCTAGAATTTTCAAAATCCATGTCCACATGTTTACAATTTCACGTCAAAAAATGGCTAAAATTCCAGTTGAAATTTTTTCAAAGTCCCTTAAAAATTTTCCAATTTTTGTCCCAATTCTTCCCATTCCCATTGAAACTTTTCAAATCCCTCTCAACATTGTTGAAATTCTGTTGAAGCTTTTAAAATTCTCTCTAGAATTTTCAAAATCCATGTCCACATGTTTACAATTTCACGTCAAAAAATGGCTAAAATTCCAGTTGAAATTTTTTCAAAGTCCCTTCAAAATTTTCCAATTTTTGTCCCAATTCTTCCCATTCCCATTGAAACTTTTCAAATCCCTCTCAAAATTGTTGAAATTCTCTTGAAGCTTTTAAAATTCTCTCTAGAATTTTCAAAATCCATGTCCACATGTTTACAATTTCACGTCAAAAAATGGCTAAAATTCCAGTTGAAATTTTTTCAAAGTCCCTTAAAAATTTTCCAATTTTTGTCCCAATTCTTCCCATTCCCATTGAAACTTTTCAAATCCCTCTCAAAACTGTTGAAATTCTCTTGAAGCTTTTAAAATTCTCTCTAGAATTTTCAAAATCCATGTCCACATGTTTACAATTTCACGTCAAAAAATGGCTACAATTCCAGTTGAAATTTTTTCAAAGTCCCTTCAAAATTTTCCAATTTTTGTCCCAATTCTTCCCATTCCCATTGAAACTTTTCAAATCCCTCTCAAAATTGTTGAAATTCTGTTGAAGCTTTTAAAATTCTCTCTAGAATTTTCAAAATCCATGTCCACATGTTCACAATTTCACGTCAAAAAATGGCTACAATTCCACTTGACATGTTTCAAAGTCCCTTAAAAATTTTCCAATTTTTGTCCCAATTCTTCCCATTCCCATTGAAACTTTTCAAATCCCTCTCAACATTGTTGAAATTCTCTTGAAGCTTTTAAAATTCTCTCTAGAATTTTCAAAATCCATGTCCACATGTTTACAATTTCACGTCAAAAAATGGCTAAAATTCCAGTTGAAATTTTTTCAAAGTCCCTTAAAAATTTTCCAATTTTTGTCCCAATTCTTCCCATTCCCATTGAAACTTTTCAAATCCCTCTCAAAATTGTTGAAATTCTCACAAAGCTTTTAAAATTCTCTCTAGAATTTTCAAAATCCATGTCCACATGTTTACAATTTCACGTCAAAAAATGGCTACAATTCCAGTTGAAATTTTTTCAAAGTCCCTTAAAAATTTTCCAATTTTTGTCCCAATTCTTCCCATTCCCATTGCAACTTTTCAAATCCCTCTCCAAATTGTTGAAATTCTCTTGAAGCTTTTAAAATTCTCTCTAGAATTTTCAAAATCCATGTCCACATGTTTACAATTTCACGTCAAAAAATGGCTAAAATTCCAGTTGAAATTTTTTCAAAGTCCCTTCAAAATTTTCCAATTTTTGTCCCAATTCTTCCCATTCCCATTGAAACTTTTCAAATCCCTCTCAAAATTGTTGAAATTCTCTTGAAGCTTTTAAAATTCTCTCTAGAATTTTCAAAATCCATGTCCACATGTTTACAATTTCACGTCAAAAAATGGCTAAAATTCCAGTTGAAATTTTTTCAAAGTCCCTTCAAAATTTTCCAATTTTTGTCCCAATTCTTCCCATTCCCATTGAAACTTTTCAAATCCCTCTCAAAATTGTTGAAATTCTCTTGAAGCTTTTAAAATTCTCTCTAGAATTTTCAAAATCCATGTCCACAGGTTTACAATTTCACGTCAAAAAATGGCTAAAATTCCAGTTGAAATTTTTTCAAAGTCCCTTAAAAATTTTCCAATTTTTGTCCCAATTCTTCCCATTCCCATTGAAACTTTTCAAATCCCTCTCAAAACTGTTGAAATTCTCTTGAAGCTTTTAAAATTCTCTCTAGAATTTTCAAAATCCATGTCCACATGTTTACAATTTCACGTCAAAAAATGGCTACAATTCCAGTTGAAATTTTTTCAAAGTCCCTTCAAAATTTTCCAATTTTTGTCCCAATTCTTCCCATTCCCATTGAAACTTTTCAAATCCCTCTCAAAATTGTTGAAATTCTCTTGAAGCTTTTAAAATTCTCTCTAGAATTTTCAAAATCCATGTCCACATGTTTACAATTTTACATCAAAAAATGGCTAAAATTCCAGTTGAAATTTTTTCAAAGTCCCTTAAAAATTTTCCAATTTTTGTCCCAATTCTTCCCATTCCCATTGAAACTTTTCAAATCCCTCTCAAAATTGTTGAAATTCTCTTGAAGCTTTTAAAATTCTCTCTAGAATTTTCAAAATCCATGTCCACATGTTTACAATTTCACGTCAAAAAATGGCTAAAATTCCAGTTGAAATTTTTTCAAAGTCCCTTAAAAATTTTCCAATTTTTGTCCCAATTCTTCCCATTCCCATTGAAACTTTTCAAATCCCTCTCCAAATTGTTGAAATTCTCTTGAAGCTTTTAAAATTCTCTCTAGAATTTTCAAAATCCACGTCCACATGTTTACAATTTCACGTCAAAAAATGGCTAAAATTCCAGTTGAAATTTTTTCAAAGTCCCTTCAAAATTTTCCAATTTTTGTCCCAATTCTTCCCATTCCCATTGAAACTTTTCAAATCCCTCTCAAAATGGTTGAAATTCTCTTGAAGCTTTTAAAATTCTCTCTAGAATTTTCAAAATCCATGTCCACATGTTTAAAATTTCACGTCAAAAATGGCTAAAATTCCAGTTGAAATTTTTTCAAAGTCCCTTAAAAATTTTCCAATTTTTGTCCCAATTCTTCCCATTCCCATTGAAACTTTTCAAATCCCTCTCAACATTGTTGAAATTCTCTTGAAGCTTTTAAAATTCTCTCTAGAATTTTCAAAATCCATGTCCACATGTTTACAATTTCACGTCAAAAAATGGCTAAAATTCCAGTTGAAATTTTTTCAAAGTCCCTGAAAAATTTTCCAATTTTTGTCCCAATTCTTCCCATTCCCATTGAAACTTTTCAAATCCCTCTCAAAATTGTTGAAATTCTCTTGAAGCTTTTAAAATTCTCTCTAGAATTTTCAAAATCCATGTCCACATGTTTACAATTTCACGTCAAAAAATGGCTAAAATTCCAGTTGAAATTTTTTCAAAGTCCCTTAAAAATTTTCCAATTTTTGTCCCAATTCTTCCCATTCCCATTGAAACTTTTCAAATCCCTCTCAAAATTGTTGAAATTCTCTCGAAGCTTTTAAAATTCTCTCTAGAATTTTCAAAATCCATGTCCACATGTTTACAATTTCACGTCAAAAAATGGCTACAATTCCAGTTGAAATTTTTTCAAAGTCCCTTAAAAATTTTCCAATTTTTGTCCCAATTCTTCCCATTCCCATTGCAACTTTTCAAATCCTTCTCCAAATTGTTGAAATTCTCTTGAAGCTTTTAAAATTCTCTCTAGAATTTTCAAAATCCATGTCCACATGTTTACAATTTCACGTCAAAAAATGGCTACAATTCCAGTTGAAATTTTTTCAAAGTCCCTTAAAAATTTTCCAATTTTTGTCCCAATTCTTCCCATTCCCATTGAAACTTTTCAAATCCCTCTCAACATTGTTGAAATTCTGTTGAAGCTTTTAAAATTCTCTCTAGAATTTTCAAAATCCATGTCCACATGTTTACAATTTCACGTCAAAAAATGGCTAAAATTCCAGTGGAAATTTTTTCAAAGTCCCTTCAAAATTTTCCAATTTTTGTCCCAATTCTTCCCATTCCCATTGAAACTTTTCAAATCCCTCTCAAAATTGTTGAAATTCTCTTGAAGCTTTTAAAATTCTCTCTAGAATTTTCAAAATCCATGTCCACATGTTTACAATTTCACGTCAAAAAATGGCTAAAATTCCAGTTGAAATTTTTTCAAAGTCCCTTAAAAATTTTCCAATTTTTGTCCCAATTCTTCCCATTCCCATTGAAACTTTTCAAATCCCTCTCAAAACTGTTGAAATTCTCTTGAAGCTTTTAAAATTCTCTCTAGAATTTTCAAAATCCATGTCCACATGTTTACAATTTCACGTCAAAAAATGGCTACAATTCCAGTTGAAATTTTTTCAAAGTCCCTTCAAAATTTTCCAATTTTTGTCCCAATTCTTCCCATTCCCATTGAAACTTTTCAAATCCCTCTCAAAATTGTTGAAATTCTCTTGAAGCTTTTAAAATTCTCTCTAGAATTTTCAAAATCCATGTCCACATGTTCACAATTTCACGTCAAAAAATGGCTACAATTCCACTTGACATGTTTCAAAGTCCCTTAAAAATTTTCCAATTTTTGTCCCAATTCTTCCCATTCCCATTGAAACTTTTCAAATCCCTCTCAACATTGTTGAAATTCTCTTGAAGCTTTTAAAATTCTCTCTAGAATTTTCAAAATCCATGTCCACATGTTTACAATTTCACGTCAAAAAATGGCTAAAATTCCAGTTGAAATTTTTTCAAAGTCCCTTAAAAATTTTCCAATTTTTGTCCCAATTCTTCCCATTCCCATTGAAACTTTTCAAATCCCTCTCAAAATTGTTGAAATTCTCTTGAAGCTTTTAAAATTCTCTCTAGAATTTTCAAAATCCATGTCCACATGTTTACAATTTCACGTCAAAAAATGGCTAAAATTCCAGTTGAAATTTTTTCAAAGTCCCTTAAAAATTTTCCAATTTTTGTCCCAATTCTTCCCATTCCCATTGAAACTTTTCAAATCCCTCTCAAAACTGTTGAAATTCTCTTGAAGCTTTTAAAATTCTCTCTAGAATTTTCAAAATCCATGTCCACATGTTTACAATTTCACGTCAAAAAATGGCTACAATTCCAGTTGAAATTTTTTCAAAGTCCCTTCAAAATTTTCCAATTTTTGTCCCAATTCTTCCCATTCCCATTGAAACTTTTCAAATCCCTCTCAAAATTGTTGAAATTCTCTTGAAGCTTTTAAAATTCTCTCTAGAATTTTCAAAATCCATGTCCACATGTTCACAATTTCACGTCAAAAAATGGCTACAATTCCACTTGACATGTTTCAAAGTCCCTTAAAAATTTTCCAATTTTTGTCCCAATTCTTCCCATTCCCATTGAAACTTTTCAAATCCCTCTCAACATTGTTGAAATTCTCTTGAAGCTTTTAAAATTCTCTCTAGAATTTTCAAAATCCATGTCCACATGTTTACAATTTCACGTCAAAAAATGGCTAAAATTCCAGTTGAAATTTTTTCAAAGTCCCTTAAAAATTTTCCAATTTTTGTCCCAATTCTTCCCATTCCCATTGAAACTTTTCAAATCCCTCTCAAAATTGTTGAAATTCTCTCAAAGCTTTTAAAATTCTCTCTAGAATTTTCAAAATCCATGTCCACATGTTTACAATTTCACGTCAAAAAATGGCTACAATTCCAGTTGAAATTTTTTCAAAGTCCCTGAAAAATTTTCCAATTTTTGTCCCAATTCTTCCCATTCCCATTGAAACTTTTCAAATCCCTCTCAAAATTGTTGAAATTCTCTTGAAGCTTTTAAAATTCTCTCTAGAATTTTCAAAATCCATGTCCACATGTTTACAATTTCACGTCAAAAAATGGCTAAAATTCCAGTTGAAATTTTTTCAAAGTCCCTTAAAAATTTTCCAATTTTTGTCCCAATTCTTCCCATTCCCATTGAAACTTTTCAAATCCCTCTCAAAATTGTTGAAATTCTCTCGAAGCTTTTAAAATTCTCTCTAGAATTTTCAAAATCCATGTCCACATGTTTACAATTTCACGTCAAAAAATGGCTACAATTCCAGTTGAAATTTTTTCAAAGTCCCTTAAAAATTTTCCAATTTTTGTCCCAATTCTTCCCATTCCCATTGCAACTTTTCAAATCCTTCTCCAAATTGTTGAAATTCTCTTGAAGCTTTTAAAATTCTCTCTAGAATTTTCAAAATCCATGTCCACATGTTTACAATTTCACGTCAAAAAATGGCTACAATTCCAGTTGAAATTTTTTCAAAGTCCCTTAAAAATTTTCCAATTTTTGTCCCAATTCTTCCCATTCCCATTGAAACTTTTCAAATCCCTCTCAACATTGTTGAAATTCTCTTGAAGCTTTTAAAATTCTCTCTAGAATTTTCAAAATCCATGTCCACATGTTTACAATTTCACGTCAAAAAATGGCTAAAATTCCAGTTGAAATTTTTTCAAAGTCCCTTAAAAATTTTCCAATTTTTGTCCCAATTCTTCCCATTCCCATTGCAACTTTTCAAATCCCTCTCCAAATTGTTGAAATTCTCTTGAAGCTTTTAAAATTCTCTCTAGAATTTTCAAAATCCATGTCCACATGTTTACAATTTCACGTCAAAAAATGGCTAAAATTCCAGTTGAAATTTTTTCAAAGTCCCTTAAAAATTTTCCAATTTTTGTCCCAATTCTTCCCATTCCCATTGAAACTTTTCAAATCCCTCTCAAAACTGTTGAAATTCTCTTGAAGCTTTTAAAATTCTCTCTAGAATTTTCAAAATCCATGTCCACATGTTTACAATTTCACGTCAAAAAATGGCTACAATTCCAGTTGAAATTTTTTCAAAGTCCCTTCAAAATTTTCCAATTTTTGTCCCAATTCTTCCCATTCCCATTGAAACTTTTCAAATCCCTCTCAAAATTGTTGAAATTCTCTTGAAGCTTTTAAAATTCTCTCTAGAATTTTCAAAATCCATGTCCACATGTTCACAATTTCACGTCAAAAAATGGCTACAATTCCACTTGACATGTTTCAAAGTCCCTTAAAAATTTTCCAATTTTTGTCCCAATTCTTCCCATTCCCATTGAAACTTTTCAAATCCCTCTCAACATTGTTGAAATTCTCTTGAAGCTTTTAAAATTCTCTCTAGAATTTTCAAAATCCATGTCCACATGTTTACAATTTCACGTCAAAAAATGGCTAAAATTCCAGTTGAAATTTTTTCAAAGTCCCTTAAAAATTTTCCAATTTTTGTCCCAATTCTTCCCATTCCCATTGAAACTTTTCAAATCCCTCTCAAAATTGTTGAAATTCTCTCAAAGCTTTTAAAATTCTCTCTAGAATTTTCAAAATCCATGTCCACATGTTTACAATTTCACGTCAAAAAATGGCTACAATTCCAGTTGAAATTTTTTCAAAGTCCCTTAAAAATTTTCCAATTTTTGTCCCAATTCTTCCCATTCCCATTGCAACTTTTCAAATCCCTCTCCAAATTGTTGAAATTCTCTTGAAGCTTTTAAAATTCTCTCTAGAATTTTCAAAATCCATGTCCACATGTTTACAATTTCACGTCAAAAAATGGCTAAAATTCCAGTTGAAATTTTTTCAAAGTCCCTTAAAAATTTTCCAATTTTTGTCCCAATTCTTCCCATTCCCATTGAAACTTTTCAAATCCCTCTCAAAATTGTTGAAATTCTCTTGAAGCTTTTAAAATTCTCTCTAGAATTTTCAAAATCCATGTCCACATGTTTACAATTTCACGTCAAAAAATGGCTAAAATTCCAGTTGAAATTTTTTCAAAGTCCCTTAAAAATTTTCCAATTTTTGTCCCAATTCTTCCCATTCCCATTGAAACTTTTCAAATCCCTCTCAAAATTGTTGAAATTCTCTTGAAGCTTTTAAAATTCTCTCTAGAATTTTCAAAATCCATGTCCACATGTTCACAATTTCACGTCAAAAAATGGCTACAATTCCACTTGACATGTTTCAAAGTCCCTTAAAAATTTTCCAATTTTTGTCCCAATTCTTCCCATTCCCATTGAAACTTTTCAAATCCCTCTCAACATTGTTGAAATTCTCTTGAAGCTTTTAAAATTCTCTCTAGAATTTTCAAAATCCATGTCCACATGTTTACAATTTCACGTCAAAAAATGGCTAAAATTCCAGTTGAAATTTTTTCAAAGTCCCTTAAAAATTTTCCAATTTTTGTCCCAATTCTTCCCATTCCCATTGAAACTTTTCAAATCCCTCTCAAAATTGTTGAAATTCTCTCAAAGCTTTTAAAATTCTCTCTAGAATTTTCAAAATCCATGTCCACATGTTTACAATTTCACGTCAAAAAATGGCTACAATTCCAGTTGAAATTTTTTCAAAGTCCCTTAAAAATTTTCCAATTTTTGTCCCAATTCTTCCCATTCCCATTGCAACTTTTCAAATCCCTCTCCAAATTGTTGAAATTCTCTTGAAGCTTTTAAAATTCTCTCTAGAATTTTCAAAATCCATGTCCACATGTTTACAATTTCACGTCAAAAAATGGCTAAAATTCCAGTTGAAATTTTTTCAAAGTCCCTTAAAAATTTTCCAATTTTTGTCCCAATTCTTCCCATTCCCATTGAAACTTTTCAAATCCCTCTCAACATTGTTGAAATTCTCTTGAAGCTTTTAAAATTCTCTCTAGAATTTTCAAAATCCACGTCCACATGTTTACAATTTCACGTCAAAAAATGGCTAAAATTCCAGTTGAAATTTTTTCAAAGTCCCTTCAAAATTTTCCAATTTTTGTCCCAATTCTTCCCATTCCCATTGAAACTTTTCAAATCCCTCTCAAAATGGTTGAAATTCTCTTGAAGCTTTTAAAATTCTCTCTAGAATTTTCAAAATCCATGTCCACATGTTTAAAATTTCACGTCAAAAATGGCTAAAATTCCAGTTGAAATTTCTTCAAAGTCCCTTAAAAATTTTCCAATTTTTGTCCCAATTCTTCCCATTCCCATTGAAACTTTTCAAATCCCTCTCAACATTGTTGAAATTCTCTTGAAGCTTTTAAAATTCTCTCTAGAATTTTCAAAATCCATGTCCACATGTTTACAATTTCACGTCAAAAAATGGCTAAAATTCCAGTTGAAATTTTTTCAAAGTCCCTGAAAAATTTTCCAATTTTTGTCCCAATTCTTCCCATTCCCATTGAAACTTTTCAAATCCCTCTCAAAATTGTTGAAATTCTCTTGAAGCTTTTAAAATTCTCTCTAGAATTTTCAAAATCCATGTCCACATGTTTACAATTTCACGTCAAAAAATGGCTAAAATTCCAGTTGAAATTTTTTCAAAGTCCCTTAAAAATTTTCCAATTTTTGTCCCAATTCTTCCCATTCCCATTGAAACTTTTCAAATCCCTCTCAGAATTGTTGAAATTCTCTTGAAGCTTTTAAAATTCTCTCTAGAATTTTCAAAATCCATGTCCACATGTTTACAATTTCACGTCAAAAAATGGCTAAAATTCCAGTTGAAATTTTTTCAAAGTCCCTTAAAAATTTTCCAATTTTTGTCCCAATTCTTCCCATTCCCATTGAAACTTTTCAAATCCCTCTCAAAATTGTTGAAATTCTCTTGAAGCTCTTAAAATTCTCTCTAGAATTTTCAAAATCCATGTCCACATGTTTACAATTTCACGTCAAAAAATGGCTAAAATTCCAGTTGAAATTTTTTCAAAGTCCCTTAAAAATTTTCCAATTTTTGTCCCAATTCTTCCCATTCCCATTGCAACTTTTCAAATCCCTCTCAAAATTGTTGAAATTCTCTTGAAGCTTTTAAAATTCTCTCTAGGATTTTCAAAATCCATGTCCACATGTTTACAATTTCACGTCAAAAAATGGCTAAAATTCCAGTGGAAATTTTTTCAAAGTCCCTGAAAAATTTTCCAATTTTTGTCCCAATTCTTCCCATTCCCATTGAAACTTTTCAAATCCCTCTCAAAATTGTTGAAATTCTCTTGAAGCTTTTAAAATTCTCTCTAGAATTTTCAAAATCCACGTCCACATTTTTACAATTTCACGTCAAAAAATGGCTAAAATTCCAGTTGAAATTTTTTCAAAGTCCCTTAAAAATTTTCCAATTTTTGTCCCAATTCTTCCCATTCCCATTGAAACTTTTCAAATCCCTCTCAAAATTGTTGAAATTCTCTTGAAGCTTTTAAAATTCTCTCTAGAATTTTCAAAATCCATGTCCACATGTTTACAATTTCATGTAAAAAAATGGCTAAAATTCCCGTTGAAATTTTTTCAAAGTCCCTTAAAAATTTTCCAATTTTTGTCCCAATTCTTCCCATTCCCATTGAAACTTTTCAAATCCCTCTCCAAATTGTTGAAATTCTCTTGAAGATTTTAAAATTCTCTCTAGAATTTTCAAAATCCATGTCCACATGTTTACAATTTCACGTCAAAAAATGGCTAAAATTCCAGTTGAAATTTTTTCAAAGTCCCTGAAAAATTTTCCAATTTTTGTCCCAATTCTTCCCATTCCCATTGAAACTTTTCAAATCCCTCTCAAAATTGTTGAAATTCTCTTGAAGCTTTTAAAATTCTCTCTAGAATTTTCAAAATCCATGTCCACATGTTTACAATTTCACGTCAAAAAATGGCTAAAATTCCAGTTGAAATTTTTTCAAAGTCCCTTAAAAATTTTCCAATTTTTGTCCCAATTCTTCCCATTCCCATTGCAACTTTTCAAATCCCTCTCCAAATTGTTGAAATTCTCTTGAAGCTTTTAAAATTCTCTCTAGAATTTTCAAAATCCATGTCCACATGTTTACAATTTCACGTCAAAAAATGGCTAAAATTCCAGTTGAAATTTTTTCAAAGTCCCTTAAAAATTTTCCAATTTTTGTCCCAATTCTTCCCATTCCCATTGAAACTTTTCAAATCCCTCTCAAAATCGTTGAAATTCTCTTGAAGCTTTTAAAATTCTCTCTAGAATTTTCAAAATCCATGTCCACATGTTTACAATTTCACGTCAAAAAATGGCTAAAATTCCAGTTGAAATTTTTTCAAAGTCCCTTAAAAATTTTCCAATTTTTGTCCCAATTCTTCCCATTCCCATTGAAACTTTTCAAATCCCTCTCAACATTGTTGAAATTCTCTTGAAGCTTTTAAAATTCTCTCTAGAATTTTCAAAATCCACGTCCACATGTTTACAATTTCACGTCAAAAAATGGCTAAAATTCCAGTTGAAATTTTTTCAAAGTCCCTGAAAAATTTTCCAATTTTTGTCCCAATTCTTCCCATTCCCATTGAAACTTTTCAAATCCCTCTCAAAATGGTTGAAATTCTCTTGAAGCTTTTAAAATTCTCTCTAGAATTTTCAAAATCCATGTCCACATGTTTAAAATTTCACGTCAAAAATGGCTAAAATTCCAGTTGAAATTTTTTCAAAGTCCCTTAAAAATTTTCCAATTTTTGTCCCAATTCTTCCCATTCCCATTGAAACTTTTCAAATCCCTCTCAACATTGTTGAAATTCTCTTGAAGCTTTTAAAATTCTCTCTAGAATTTTCAAAATCCATGTCCACATGTTTACAATTTCACGTCAAAAAATGGCTAAAATTCCAGTTGAAATTTTTTCAAAGTCCCTGAAAAATTTTCCAATTTTTGTCCCAATTCTTCCCATTCCCATTGAAACTTTTCAAATCCCTCTCAAAATTGTTGAAATTCTCTTGAAGCTTTTAAAATTCTCTCTAGAATTTTCAAAATCCATGTCCACATGTTTACAATTTCACGTCAAAAAATGGCTAAAATTCCAGTTGAAATTTTTTCAAAGTCCCTTAAAAATTTTCCAATTTTTGTCCCAATTCTTCCCATTCCCATTGAAACTTTTCAAATCCCTCTCAGAATTGTTGAAATTCTCTTGAAGCTTTTAAAATTCTCTCTAGAATTTTCAAAATCCATGTCCACATGTTTACAATTTCACGTCAAAAAATGGCTAAAATTCCAGTTGAAATTTTTTCAAAGTCCCTTAAAAATTTTCCAATTTTTGTCCCAATTCTTCCCATTCCCATTGAAACTTTTCAAATCCCTCTCAAAATTGTTGAAATTCTCTTGAAGCTCTTAAAATTCTCTCTAGAATTTTCAAAATCCATGTCCACATGTTTACAATTTCACGTCAAAAAATGGCTAAAATTCCAGTTGAAATTTTTTCAAAGTCCCTTAAAAATTTTCCAATTTTTGTCCCAATTCTTCCCATTCCCATTGCAACTTTTCAAATCCCTCTCAAAATTGTTGAAATTCTCTTGAAGCTTTTAAAATTCTCTCTAGGATTTTCAAAATCCATGTCCACATGTTTACAATTTCACGTCAAAAAATGGCTAAAATTCCAGTTGAAATTTTTTCAAAGTCCCTGAAAAATTTTCCAATTTTTGTCCCAATTCTTCCCATTCCCATTGAAACTTTTCAAATCCCTCTCAAAATTGTTGAAATTCTCTTGAAGCTTTTAAAATTCTCTCTAGAATTTTCAAAATCCACGTCCACATTTTTACAATTTCACGTCAAAAAATGGCTAAAATTCCAGTTGAAATTTTTTCAAAGGCCCTTAAAAATTTTCCAATTTTTGTCCCAATTCTTCCCATTCCCATTGAAACTTTTCAAATCCCTCTCAAAATTGTTGAAATTCTCTTGAAGCTTTTAAAATTCTCTCTAGAATTTTCAAAATCCATGTCCACATGTTTACAATTTCATGTAAAAAAATGGCTAAAATTCCCGTTGAAATTTTTTCAAAGTCCCTTAAAAATTTTCCAATTTTTGTCCCAATTCTTCCCATTCCCATTGAAACTTTTCAAATCCCTCTCCAAATTGTTGAAATTCTCTTGAAGATTTTAAAATTCTCTCTAGAATTTTCAAAATCCATGTCCACATGTTTACAATTTCACGTCAAAAAATGGCTAAAATTCCAGTTGAAATTTTTTCAAAGTCCCTGAAAAATTTTCCAATTTTTGTCCCAATTCTTCCCATTCCCATTGAAACTTTTCAAATCCCTCTCAAAATTGTTGAAATTCTCTTGAAGCTTTTAAAATTCTCTCTAGAATTTTCAAAATCCATGTCCACATGTTTACAATTTCACGTCAAAAAATGGCTAAAATTCCAGTTGAAATTTTTTCAAAGGCCCTTCAAAATTTTCCAATTTTTGTCCCAATTCTTCCCATTCCCATTGAAACTTTTCAAATCCCTCTCAAAATTGTTGAAATTCTCTTGAAGCTTTTAAAATTCTCTCTAGAATTTTCAAAATCCATGTCCACATGTTTACAATTTCACGTCAAAAAATGGCTAAAATTCCAGTTGAAATGTTTTCAAAGTCCCTTAAAAATTTTCCAATTTTTGTCCCAATTCTTCCCATTCCCATTGCAACTTTTCAAATCCCTCTCCAAATTGTTGAAATTCTCTTGAAGCTTTTAAAATTCTCTCTAGAATTTTCAAAATCCATGTCCACATGTTTACAATTTCACGTCAAAAAATGGCTAAAATTCCAGTTGAAATTTTTTCAAAGTCCCTGAAAAATTTTCCAATTTTTGTCCCAATTCTTCCCATTCCCATTGAAACTTTTCAAATCCCTCTCAAAATTGTTGAAATTCTCTTGAAGCTTTAAAATTCTCTCTAGAATTTTCAAAATCCATGTCCACAGGTTTACAATTTCACGTCAAAAAATGGCTAAAATTCCAGTTGAAATTTTTTCAAAGTCCCTTAAAAATTTTCCAATTTTTGTCCCAATTCTTCCCATTCCCATTGAAACTTTTCAAATCCCTCTCAAAACTGTTGAAATTCTCTTGAAGCTTTTAAAATTCTCTCTAGAATTTTCAAAATCCATGTCCACATGTTTACAATTTCACGTCAAAAAATGGCTACAATTCCAGTTGAAATTTTTTCAAAGTCCCTTCAAAATTTTCCAATTTTTGTCCCAATTCTTCCCATTCCCATTGAAACTTTTCAAATCCCTCTCAAAATTGTTGAAATTCTCTTGAAGCTTTTAAAATTCTCTCTAGAATTTTCAAAATCCATGTCCACATGTTTACAATTTTACATCAAAAAATGGCTAAAATTCCAGTTGAAATTTTTTCAAAGTCCCTTAAAAATTTTCCAATTTTTGTCCCAATTCTTCCCATTCCCATTGAAACTTTTCAAATCCCTCTCAAAATTGTTGATATTCTCTTGAAGCTTTTAAAATTCTCTCTAGAATTTTCAAAATCCATGTCCACATGTTTACAATTTCACGTCAAAAAATGGCTAAAATTCCAGTTGAAATTTTTTCAAAGTCCCTTAAAAATTTTCCAATTTTTGTCCCAATTCTTCCCATTCCCATTGAAACTTTTCAAATCCCTCTCAACATTGTTGAAATTCTCTTGAAGCTTTTAAAATTCTCTCTAGAATTTTCAAAATCCACGTCCACATGTTTACAATTTCACGTCAAAAAATGGCTAAAATTCCAGTTGAAATTTTTTCAAAGTCCCTTCAAAATTTTCCAATTTTTGTCCCAATTCTTCCCATTCCCATTGAAACTTTTCAAATCCCTCTCAAAATTGTTGAAATTCTCTTGAAGCTTTTAAAATTCTCTCTAGAATTTTCAAAATCCATGTCCACATGTTTAAAATTTCACGTCAAAAATGGCTAAAATTCCAGTTGAAATTTTTTCAAAGTCCCTTAAAAATTTTCCAATTTTTGTCCCAATTCTTCCCATTCCCATTGAAACTTTTCAAATCCCTCTCAACATTGTTGAAATTCTCTTGAAGCTTTTAAAATTCTCTCTAGAATTTTCAAAATCCATGTCCACATGTTTACAATTTCACGTCAAAAAATGGCTAAAATTCCAGTTGAAATTTTTTCAAAGTCCCTGAAAAATTTTCCAATTTTTGTCCCAATTCTTCCCATTCCCATTGAAACTTTTCAAATCCCTCTCAAAATTGTTGAAATTCTCTTGAAGCTTTTAAAATTCTCTCTAGAATTTTCAAAATCCATGTCCACATGTTTACAATTTCACGTCAAAAAATGGCTAAAATTCCAGTTGAAATTTTTTCAAAGTCCCTGAAAAATTTTCCAATTTTTGTCCCAATTCTTCCCATTCCCATTGAAACTTTTCAAATCCCTCTCAGAATTGTTGAAATTCTCTTGAAGCTTTTAAAATTCTCTCTAGAATTTTCAAAATCCATGTCCACATGTTTACAATTTCACGTCAAAAAATGGCTAAAATTCCAGTTGAAATTTTTTCAAAGTCCCTTAAAAATTTTCCAATTTTTGTCCCAATTCTTCCCATTCCCATTGAAACTTTTCAAATCCCTCTCAAAATTGTTGAAATTCTCTTGAAGCTTTTAAAATTCTCTCTAGAATTTTCAAAATCCATGTCCACATGTTTACAATTTCACGTCAAAAAATGGCTAAAATTCCAGTTGAAATTTTTTCAAAGTCCCTGAAAAATTTTCCAATTTTTGTCCCAATTCTTCCCATTCCCATTGCAACTTTTCAAATCCCTCTCAAAATTGTTGAAATTCTCTTGAAGCTTTTAAAATTCTCTCTAGAATTTTCAAAATCCATGTCCACATGTTTACAATTTCACGTCAAAAAATGGCTAAAATTCCAGTTGAAATTTTTTCAAAGTCCCTGAAAAATTTTCCAATTTTTGTCCCAATTCTTCCCATTCCCATTGAAACTTTTCAAATCCCTCTAAAAATTGTTGAAATTCTCTTGAAACTTTTAAAATTCTCTCTAGAATTTTCAAAATCCATGTCCACATGTTTACAATTTCACGTCAAAAAATGGCTAAAATTCCAGTTGAAATTTTTTCAAAGGCCCTTAAAAATTTTCCAATTTTTGTCCCAATTCTTCCCATTCCCATTGAAACTTTTCAAATCCCTCTCAAAATTGTTGAAATTCTCTTGAAGCTTTTAAAATTCTCTCTAGAATTTTCAAAATCCATGTCCACATGTTTACAATTTCATGTAAAAAAATGGCTAAAATTCCAGTTGAAATTTTTTCAAAGTCCCTTAAAAATTTTCCAATTTTTGTCCCAATTCTTCCCATTCCCATTGAAACTTTTCAAATCCCTCTCCAAATTGTTGAAATTCTCTTGAAGATTTTAAAATTCTCTCTAGAATTTTCAAAATCCATGTCCACATGTTTACAATTTCACGTCAAAAAATGGCTAAAATTCCAGTTGAAATTTTTTCAAAGTCCCTGAAAAATTTTCCAATTTTTGTCCCAATTCTTCCCATTCCCATTGAAACTTTTCAAATCCCTCTCAAAATTGTTGAAATTCTCTTGAAGCTTTTAAAATTCTCTCTAGAATTTTCAAAATCCATGTCCACATGTTTACAATTTCACGTCAAAAAATGGCTAAAATTCCAGTTGAAATTTTTTCAAAGGCCCTTCAAAATTTTCCAATTTTTGTCCCAATTCTTCCCATTCCCATTGAAACTTTTCAAATCCCTCTCAAAATTGTTGAAATTCTCTTGAAGCTTTTAAAATTCTCTCTAGAATTTTCAAAATCCATGTCCACATGTTTACAATTTCACGTCAAAAAATGGCTAAAATTCCAGTTGAAATGTTTTCAAAGTCCCTTAAAAATTTTCCAATTTTTGTCCCAATTCTTCCCATTCCCATTGAAACTTTTCAAATCCCTCTCAGAATTGTTGAAATTCTCTTGAAGCTTTTAAAATTCTCTCTAGAATTTTCAAAATCCATGTCCACATGTTTACAATTTCACGTCAAAAAATGGCTAAAATTCCAGTTGAAATTTTTTCAAAGTCCCTGAAAAATTTTCCAATTTTTGTCCCAATTCTTCCCATTCCCATTGAAACTTTTCAAATCCCTCTCAAAATTGTTGAAATTCTCTTGAAGCTTTTAAAATTCTCTCTAGAATTTTCAAAATCCATGTCCACATGTTTACAATTTCACGTCAAAAAATGGCTAAAATTCCAGTTGAAATTTTTTCAAAGTCCCTGAAAAATTTTCCAATTTTTGTCCCAATTCTTCCCATTCCCATTGAAACTTTTCAAATCCCTTTCAAAATTGTTGAAATTCTCTTGAAGCTTTTAAAATTCTCTCTAGAATTTTCAAAATCCATGTCCACATGTTTACAATTTCACGTCAAAAAATGGCTAAAATTCCAGTTGAAATTTTTTCAAAGTCCCTTCAAAATTTTCCAATTTTTGTCCCAATTCTTCCCATTCCCATTGAAACTTTTCAAATCCCTCTCAACATTGTTGAAATTCTCTTGAAGCTTTTAAAATTCTCTCTAGAATTTTCAAAATCCATGTCCACATGTTTACAATTTCACATCAAAAAATGGCTAAAATTCCAGTTGAAATTTTTTCAAAGTCCCTGAAAAATTTTCCAATTTTTGTCCCAATTCTTCCCATTCCCATTGAAACTTTTCAAATCCCTCTCAAAATTGTTGAAATTCTCTTGAAGCTTTTAAAATTCTCTCTAGAATTTTCAAAATCCATGTCCACATGTTTACAATTTCACGTCAAAAAATGGCTAAAATTCCAGTTGAAATTTTTTCAAAGTCCCTTAAAAATTTTCCAATTTTTGTCCCAATTCTTCCCATTCCCATTGAAACTTTTCAAATCCCTCTCAAAATTGTTGAAATTCTCTTGAAGCTTTTAAAATTCTCTCTAGAATTTTCAAAATCCATGTCCACATGTTTACAATTTCACGTCAAAAAATGGCTAAAATTCCAGTTGAAATTTTTTCAAAGTCCCTGAAAAATTTTCCAATTTTTGTCCCAATTCTTCCCATTCCCATTGAAACTTTTCAAATCCCTCTCAGAATTGTTGAAATTCTCTTGAAGCTTTTAAAATTCTCTCTAGAATTTTCAAAATCCATGTCCACATGTTTACAATTTCACGTCAAAAAATGGCTAAAATTCCAGTTGAAATTTTTTCAAAGTCCCTTCAAAATTTTCCAATTTTTGTCCCAATTCTTCCCATTCCCATTGAAACTTTTCAAATCCCTCTCAAAATTGTTGAAATTCTCTTGAAGCTTTTAAAATTCTCTCTAGAATTTTCAAAATCCATGTCCACATGTTTACAATTTCACGTCAAAAAATGGCTAAAATTCCAGTTGAAATTTTTTCAAAGTCCCTTAAAAATTTTCCAATTTTTGTCCCAATTCTTCCCATTCCCATTGAAACTTTTCAAATCCCTCTCAAAATTGTTGAAATTCTCTTGAAGCTTTTAAAATTCTCTCTAGAATTTTCAAAATCCATGTCCACATGTTTACAATTTCACGTCAAAAAATGGCTAAAATTCCAGTTGAAATTTTTTCAAAGTCCATGAAAAATTTTCCAATTTTTGTCCCAATTCTTCCCATTCCCATTGAAACTTTTCAAATCCCTCTCAAAATTGTTGAAATTCTCTTGAAACTTTTAAAATTCTCTCTAGAATTTTCAAAATCCATGTCCACATGTTTACAATTTCACGTCAAAAAATGGCTAAAATTCCAGTTGAAATTTTTTCAAAGGCCCTTCAAAATTTTCCAATTTTTGTCCCAATTCTTCCCATTCCCATTGAAACTTTTCAAATCCCTCTCAAAATTGTTGAAATTCTCTTGAAGCTTTTAAAATTCTCTCTAGAATTTTCAAAATCCATGTCCACATGTTTACAATTTCACGTCAAAAAATGGCTAAAATTCCAGTTGAAATTTTTTCAAAGTCCCTTAAAAATTTTCCAATTTTTGTCCCAATTCTTCCCATTCCCATTGAAACTTTTCAAATCCCTCTCCAAATTGTTGAAATTCTCTTGAAGCTTTTAAAATTCTCTCTAGAATTTTCAAAATCCATGTCCACATGTTTACAATTTCACGTCAAAAAATGGCTAAAATTCCAGTTGAAATTTTTTCAAAGTCCCTGAAAAATTTTCCAATTTTTGTCCCAATTCTTCCCATTCCCATTGAAACTTTTCAAATCCCTCTCAACATTGTTGAAATTCTCTTGAAGCTTTTAAAATTCTCTCTAGAATTTTCAAAATCCATGTCCACATGTTTACAATTTCACGTCAAAAAATGGCTAAAATTCCAGTTGAAATTTTTTCAAAGTCCCTGAAAAATTTTCCAATTTTTGTCCCAATTCTTCCCATTCCCATTGAAACTTTTCGAATCCCTCTCAAAATTGTTGAAATTCTGTTGAAGCTTTTAAAATTCTCTCTAGAATTTTCAAAATCCATGTCCACATGTTTACAATTTCACGTCAAAAAATGGCTAAAATTCCAGTTGAAATTTTTTCAAAGTCCCTTCAAAATTTTCCAATTTTTGTCCCAATTCTTCCCATTCCCATTGAAACTTTTCAAATCCCTCTCAAAATTGTTGAAATTCTATTAAAGCTTTTAAAATTCTCTCTAGAATTTTCAAAATCCATGTCCACATGTTCACAATTTCACATAAAAAAATGGCTAAAATTCCAGTTGAAATTTTTTCAAAGTCCCTTAAAAATTTTCCAATTTTTGTCCCAATTCTTCCCATTCCCATTGAAACTTTTCAAATCCCTCTCAAAATTGTTGAAATTCTATTGAAGCTTTTAAAATTCTCTCTAGAATTTTCAAAATCCATGTCCACATGTTTACAATTTCACGTCAAAAAATGGCTAAAATTCCAGTTGAAATTTTTTCAAAGTCCCTTAAAAATTTTCCAATTTTTGTCCCAATTCTTCCCATTCCCATTGAAACTTTTCAAATCCCTCTCAGAATTGTTGAAATTCTCTTGAAGCTTTTAAAATTCTCTCTAGAATTTTCAAAATCCATGTCCACATGTTTACAATTTCACGTCAAAAAATGGCTAAAATTCCAGTTGAAATTTTTTCAAAGTCCCTGAAAAATTTTCCAATTTTTGTCCCAATTCTTCCCATTCCCATTGAAACTTTTCAAATCCCTCTCAAAATTGTTGAAATTCTCTTGAAGCTTTTAAAATTCTCTCTAGAATTTTCAAAATCCATGTCCACATGTTTACAATTTCACGTCAAAAAATGGCTAAAATTCCAGTTGAAATTTTTTCAAAGGCCCTTCAAAATTTTCCAATTTTTGTCCCAATTCTTCCCATTCCCATTGAAACTTTTCAAATCCCTCTCAAAATTGTTGAAATTGTTTTGAAGCTTTTAAAATTCTCTCTAGAATTTTCAAAATCCATGTCCACATGTTTACAATTTCACGTCAAAAAATGGCTAAAATTCCAGTTGAAATTTTTTCAAAGTCCCTTCAAAATTTTCCAATTTTTGTCCCAATTCTTCCCATTCCCATTGAAACTTTTCGAATCCCTCTCAAAATTGTTGAAATTCTGTTGAAGCTTTCAAAATTCTCTCTAGAATTTTCAAATCCATGTCCACATGTTTACAATTTCACGTCAAAAAATGGCTAAAATTCCAGTTGAAATTTTTTCAAAGTCCCTTCAAAATTTCCAATTTTTGTCCCAATTCTTCCCATTCCCATTGAAACTTTTCAAATCCCTCTCAAAATTGTTGAAATTCTCTTGAAGCTTTTAAAATTCTCTCTAGAATTTTCAAAATCCATGTCCACATGTTTACAATTTCACGTCAAAAAAATGGCTAAAATTCCAGTTGAAATTTTTTCAAAGGCCCTTCAAAATTTTCCAATTTTTGTCCCAATTCTTCCCATTCCCATTGAAACTTTTCAAATCCCTCTCAAAATTGTTGAAATTCTCTTGAAACTTTTAAAATTCTCTCTAGAATTTTCAAAATCCATGTCCACATGTTTACAATTTCACGTCAAAAAATGGCTAAAATTCCAGTTGAAATTTTTTCAAAGTCCCTGAAAAATTTTCCAATTTTTGTCCCAATTCTTCCCATTCCCATTGAAACTTTTCAAATCCCTCTCAAAATTGTTGAAATTCTCTTGAAGCTTTTAAAATTCTCTCTAGAATTTTCAAAATCCATGTCCACATGTTTACAATTTCACGTCAAAAAATGGCTAAAATTCCAGTTGAAATTTTTTCAAAGTCCCTTAAAAATTTTCCAATTTTTGTCCCAATTCTTCCCATTCCCATTGAAACTTTTCAAATCCCTCTCAAAATTGTTGAAATTCTCTTGAAGCTTTTAAAATTCTCTCTAGAATTTTCAAAATCCATGTCCACATGTTTACAATTTCACGTCAAAAAATGGCTAAAATTCCAGTTGAAATTTTTTCAAAGGCCCTTAAAAATTTTCCAATTTTTGTCCCAATTCTTCCCATTCCCATTGAAACTTTTCAAATCCCTCTCAAAATTGTTGAAATTCTCTTGAAGCTTTTAAAATTCTCTCTAGAATTTTCAAAATCCATGTCCACATGTTTACAATTTCACGTCAAAAAATGGCTAAAATTCCAGTTGAAATTTTTTCAAAGTCCTTAAAAATTTTCCAATTTTTGTCCCAATTCTTCCCATTCCCATTGAAACTTTTCAAATCCCTCTCAAAATTGTTGAAATTCTCTTGAAACTTTTAAAATTCTCTCTAGAATTTTCAAAATCCATGTCCACATGTTTACAATTTCACGTCAAAAAATGGCTAAAATTCCAGTTGAAATGTTTTCAAAGTCCCTTAAAAATTTTCCAATTTTTGTCCCAATTCTTCCCATTCCCATTGAAACTTTTCAAATCCCTCTCAAAATTGTTGAAATTCTCTTGAAGCTTTTAAAATTCTCTCTAGAATTTTCAAAATCCATGTCCACATGTTTACAATTTCACGTCAAAAAATGGCTAAAATTCCAGTTGAAATTTTTTCAAAGTCCCTTAAAAATTTTCCAATTTTTGTCCCAATTCTTCCCATTCCCATTGAAACTTTTCAAATCCCTCTCAAAATTGTTGAAATTCTCTTGAAGCTTTTAAAATTCTCTCTAGAATTTTCAAAATCCATGTCCACATGTTTACAATTTCACGTCAAAAAATGGCTAAAATTCCAGTTGAAATTTTTTCAAAGTCCCTGAAAAATTTTCCAATTTTTGTCCCAATTCTTCCCATTCCCATTGAAACTTTTCAAATCCCTCTCAACATTGTTGAAATTCTCTTGAAGCTTTTAAAATTCTCTCTAGAATTTTCAAAATCCATGTCCACATGTTTACAATTTCACGTCAAAAAATGGCTAAAATTCCTGTTGAAATTTTTTCAAAGTCCCTGAAAAATTTTCCAATTTTTGTCCCAATTCTTCCCATTCCCATTGAAACTTTTCAAATCCCTCTCAAAATTGTTGAAATTCTCTTGAAGCTTTTAAAAATTCTCTCTAGAATTTTCAAAATCCATGTCCACATGTTTACAATTTCACGTCAAAAAATGGCTAAAATTCCAGTTGAAATTGTTTCAAAGTCCCTTAAAAATTTTCCAATTTTTGTCCCAATTCTTCCCATTTACATTGAAACTTTTCGAATCCTCTCAAAATTGTTGAAATTCTGTTGAAGCTTTCAAAATTCTCTCTAGAATTTTCAAAATCCATGTCCACATGTTTACAATTTCACATCAAAAAATGGCTAAAATTCCAGTTGAAATTTTTTCAAAGTCCCTTAAAAATTTTCCAATTTTTGTCCCAATTCTTCCCATTCCCATTGAAACTTTTCAAATCCCTCTCAAAATTGTTGAAATTCTCTTGAAGCTTTTAAAATTCTCTCTAGAATTTTCAAAATCCATGTCCACATGTTTACAATTTCACGTCAAAAAATGGCTAAAATTCCAGTTGAAATTTTTTCAAAGTCCCTTAAAAATTTTCCAATTTTTGTCCCAATTCTTCCCATTCCCATTGAAACTTTTCAAATCCCTCTCAACATTGTTGAAATTCTCTTGAAGCTTTTAAAATTCTCTCTAGAATTTTCAAAATCCATGTCCACATGTTTACAATTTCACGTCAAAAAATGGCTAAAATTCCTGTTGAAATTTTTTCAAAGTCCCTGAAAAATTTTCCAATTTTTGTCCCAATTCTTCCCATTCCCATTGAAACTTTTCAAATCCCTCTCAAAATTGTTGAAATTCTCTTGAAGCTTTTAAAATTCTCTCTAGAATTTTCAAAATCCATGTCCACATGTTTACAATTTCACGTCAAAAAATGGCTAAAATTCCAGTTGAAATTGTTTCAAAGTCCCTTAAAAATTTTCCAATTTTTGTCCCAATTCTTCCCATTCCCATTGAAACTTTTCGAATCCCTCTCAAAATTGTTGAAATTCTGTTGAAGCTTTCAAAATTCTCTCTAGAATTTTCAAAATCCATGTCCACATGTTTACAATTTCACGTCAAAAAATGGCTAAAATTCCAGTTGAAATTTTTCAAAGTCCCTTCAAAATTTTCCAATTTTGGTCCCAATTCTTCCCATTCCCATTGAAACTTTTCAAATCCCTCTCAAAATTGTTGAAATTCTCTTGAAGCTTTTAAAATTCTCTCTAGAATTTTCAAAATCCATGTCCACATGTTTACAATTTCACGTCAAAAAATGGCTAAAATTCCAGTTGAAATTTTTTCAAAGGCCCTTCAAAATTTTCCAATTTTTGTCCCAATTCTTCCCATTCCCATTGAAACTTTTCAAATCCCTCTCAAAATTGTTGAAATTCTCTTGAAACTTTTAAAATTCTCTCTAGAATTTTCAAAATCCATGTCCACATGTTTACAATTTCACGTCAAAAAATGGCTAAAATTCCAGATGAAATTTTTTCAAAGTCCCCTTCAAAATTTTCCAATTTTTGTCCCAATTCTTCCCATTCCCATTGAAACTTTTCAAATCCCTCTCAAAATTGTTGAAATTCTCTTGAAGCTTTTAAAATTCTCTCTAGAATTTTCAAAATCCATGTCCACATGTTTACAATTTCACGTCAAAAAATGGCTAAAATTCCAGTTGAAATTTTTTCAAAGTCCCTTAAAAATTTTCCAATTTTTGTCCCAATTCTTCCCATTCCCATTGAAACTTTTCAAATCCCTCTCAAAATTGTTGAAATTCTCTTGAAGCTTTTAAAATTCTCTCTAGAATTTTCAAAATCCATGTCCACATGTTTACAATTTCACGTCAAAAAATGGCTAAAATTCCAGTTGAAATTTTTTCAAAGGCCCTTCAAAATTTTCCAATTTTTGTCCCAATTCTTCCCATTCCCATTGAAACTTTTCAAATCCCTCTCAACATTGTTGAAATTCTCTTGAAGCTTTTAAAATTCTCTCTAGAATTTTCAAAATCCATGTCCACATGTTTACAATTTCACATCAAAAAATGGCTAAAATTCCAGTTGAAATTTTTTCAAAGTCCCTGAAAAATTTTCCAATTTTTGTCCCAATTCTTCCCATTCCCATTGAAACTTTTCAAATCCCTCTCAAAATTGTTGAAATTCTCTTGAAGCTTTTAAAATTCTCTCTAGAATTTTCAAAATCCATGTCCACATGTTTACAATTTCACGTCAAAAAATGGCTAAAATTCCAGTTGAAATTTTTTCAAAGTCCTTAAAAATTTTCCAATTTTTGTCCCAATTCTTCCCATTCCCATTGAAACTTTTCAAATCCCTCTCAAAATTGTTGAAATTCTCTTGAAACTTTTAAAATTCTCTCTAGAATTTTCAAAATCCATGTCCACATGTTTACAATTTCACGTCAAAAAATGGCTAAAATTCCAGTTGAAATTTTTTCAAAGGCCCTTCAAAATTTTCCAATTTTTGTCCCAATTCTTCCCATTCCCATTGAAACTTTTCAAATCCCTCTCAACATTGTTGAAATTCTCTTGAAGCTTTTAAAATTCTCTCTAGAATTTTCAAAATCCATGTCCACATGTTTACAATTTCACGTCAAAAAATGGCTAAAATTCCAGTTGAAATTTTTTCAAAGTCCCTTCAAAATTTTCCAATTTTTTTCCCAATTCTTCCCATTCCCATTGAAACTTTTCAAATCCCTCTCAACATTGTTGAAATTCTCTTGAAGCTTTTAAAATTCTCTCTAGAATTTTCAAAATCCATGTCCACATGTTTACAATTTCACGTCAAAAAATGGCTAAAATTCCTGTTGAAATTTTTTCAAAGTCCCTGAAAAATTTTCCAATTTTTGTCCCAATTCTTCCCATTCCCATTGAAACTTTTCAAATCCCTCTCAAAATGGTTGAAATTCTCTTGAAGCTTTTAAAATTCTCTCTAGAATTTTCAAAATCCATGTCCACATGTTTACAATTTCACGTCAAAAAATGGCTAAAATTCCCGTTGAAATTTTTTCAAAGGCCCTTAAAAATTTTCCAATTTTTGTCCCAATTCTTCCCATTCCCATTGAAACTTTTCAAATCCCTCTCAAAATTGTTGAAATTCTCTTGAAGCTTTTAAAATTCTCTCTAGAATTTTCAAAATCCATGTCCACATGTTTACAATTTCACGTCAAAAAATGGCTAAAATTCCAGTTGAAATTTTTTCAAAGTCCCTGAAAAATTTTCCAATTTTTGTCCCAATTCTTCCCATTCCCATTGAAACTTTTCAAATCCCTCTCAAAATTGTTGAAATTCTCTTGAAGCTTTTAAAATTCTCTCTAGAATTTTCAAAATCCATGTCCACATGTTTACAATTTCACGTCAAAAAATGGCTAAAATTCCAGTTGAAATTTTTTCAAAGTCCCTTAAAAATTTTCCAATTTTTGTCTCAATTCTTCCCATTCCCATTGAAACTTTTCAAATCCCTCTCAACATTGTTGAAATTCTCTTGAAACTTTTAAAATTCTCTCTAGAATTTTCAAAATCCATGTCCACATGTTTACAATTTCACGTCAAAAAATGGCTAAAATTCCAGTTGAAATGTTTTCAAAGTCCCTTAAAAATTTTCCAATTTTTGTCCCAATTCTTCCCATTCCCATTGAAACTTTTCAAATCCCTCTCAAAATTGTTGAAATTCTCTTGAAGCTTTTAAAATTCTCTCTAGAATTTTCAAAATCCATGTCCACATGTTTACAATTTCACGTCAAAAAATGGCTAAAATTCCAGTTGAAATTTTTCTAAAGTCCCTTCAAAATTTTCCAATTTTTGTCCCAATTCTTCCCATTCCCATTGAAACTTTTCAAATCCCTCTCAAAATTGTTGAAATTCTCTTGAAGCTTTTAAAATTCTCTCTAGAATTTTCAAAATCCATGTCCACATGTTTACAATTTCACGTCAAAAAATGGCTAAAATTCCAGTTGAAATTTTTTCAAAGTCCCTGAAAAATTTTCCAATTTTTGTCCCAATTCTTCCCATTCCCATTGAAACTTTTCAAATCCCTCTCAAAATTGTTGAAATTCT
>NW_028116762.1:0-15633 GCF_964273445.1 Streptopelia decaocto | reverse complement strand
GATTTGAAAAGTTTCAATGGGAATGGGAAGAATTGGGACAAAAATTGGAAAATTTTGAAGGGACTTTGAAAAAATTTCAACTGGAATTTTAGCCATTTTTTGACGTGAAATTGTAAACATGTGGACATGGATTTTGAAAATTCTAGAGAGAATTTTAAAAGCTTCAACAGAATTTCAACAATTTTGAGAGGGATTTGAAAAGTTTCAATGGGAATGGGAAGAATTGGGACAAAAATTGGAAAATTTTTAAGGGACTTTGAAAAAATTTCAACTGGAATTTTAGCATTTTTTTGACGTGAAATTGTAAACATGTGGACATGGATTTTGAAAATTCTAGAGAGAATTTTAAAAGCTTCAACAGAATTTCAACAATTTTGAGAGGGATTTGAAAAGTTTCAATGGGAATGGGAAGAATTGGGACAAAAATTGGAAAATTTTTAAGGGACTTTGAAAAAATTTCAACTGGAATTTTAGCCATTTTTTGACGTGAAATTGTAAACATGTGGACATGGATTTTGAAAATTCTAGAGAGAATTTTAAAAGCTTCAACAGAATTTCAACAATTTTGAGAGGGATATGAAAAGTTTCAATGGGAATGGGAAGAATTGGGACAAAAATTGGAAAATTTTTAAGGGACTTTGAAAAAATTTCAACTGGAATTTTAGCAATTTTTTTACGTGAAATGGTAAACATGTGGACATGGATTTTGAAAATTCTAGAGAGAATTTTAAAAGCTTCAACAGAATTTCAACAATTTTGAGAGGGATTTGAAAAGTTTCCATGGGAATGGGAAGAATTGGGACAAGAATTGGAAAATTTTTAAGGGACTTTGAAAAAATTTCAACTGGAATTTTAGCCATTTTTTGACGTGAAATTGTAAACATGTGGACATGGATTTTGAAAATTCTAGAGAGAATTTTAAAAGCTTCAACAGAATTTCAACAATTTTGAGAGGGATTTGAAAAGTTTCAATGGGAATGGGAAGAATTGGGACAAAAATTGGAAAATTTTGAAGGGACTTTGAAAAAATTTCAACTGGAATTTTAGCATTTTTTTGACGTGAAATTGTAAACATGTGGACATGGATTTTGAAAATTCTAGAGAGAATTTTAAAAGCTTCAACAGAATTTCAACAATTTTGAGAGGGATTTGAAAAGTTTCAATGGGAATGGGAAGAATTGGGACAAAAATTGGAAAATTTTTAAGGGACTTTGAAAAAATTTCAACTGGAATTTTAGCCATTTTTAGACGTGAAATTGTAAACATGTGGACATGGATTTTGAAAATTCTAGAGAGAATTTTAAAAGCTTCAACAGAATTTCAACAATTTTGAGAGGGATATGAAAAGTTTCAATGGGAATGGGAAGAATTGGGACAAAAATTGGAAAATTTTTAAGGGACTTTGAAAAAATTTCAACTGGAATTTTAGCAATTTTTTTACGTGAAATGGTAAACATGTGGACATGGATTTTGAAAATTCTAGAGAGAATTTTAAAAGCTTCAACAGAATTTCAACAATTTTGAGAGGGATTTGAAAAGTTTCCATGGGAATGGGAAGAATTGGGACAAGAATTGGAAAATTTTTAAGGGACTTTGAAAAAATTTCAACTGGAATTTTAGCCATTTTTTGACGTGAAATTGTAAACATGTGGACATGGATTTTGAAAATTCTAGAGAGAATTTTAAAAGCTTCAACAGAATTTCTACAATTTTGAGAGGGATTTGAAAAGTTTCAATGGGAATGGGAAGAACTGGGACAAAAATTGGAAAAATTGAAGGGACTTTGAAAAAATTTCAACTGGAATTTTAGCCATTTTTTGACGTGAAATTGTAAACATGTGGACATGGATTTTGAAAATTCTAGAGAGAATTTTTAAAGCTTCAACAGAATTTCAACAATTTTGAGAGGGATTTGAAAAGTTTCAATGGGAATGGGAAGAATTGGGACAAAAATTGGAAAATTTTTAAGGGACTTTGAAAAAATTTCAACTGGAATTTTAGCCATTTTTTGACGTGAAATTGTAAACATGTGGACATGGATTTTGAAAATTCTAGAGAGAATTTTAAAAGCTTCAACAGAATTTCAACAATTTTGAGAGGGATTTGAAAAGTTTCAATGGGAATGGGAAGAATTGGGACAAAAATTGGAAAATTTTTAAGGGACTTTGAAAAAATTTCAACTGGAATTTTAGCCATTTTTTGACGTGAAATTGTAAACATGTGGACATGGATTTTGAAAATTCTAGAGAGAATTTTAAAAGCTTCAACAGAATTTCAACAATTTTGAGAGGGATTTGAAAAGTTTCAATGGGAATGGGAAGAATTGGGACAAAAATGGGAAAATTTTGAAGGGACTTTGAAAAAATTTCAACTGGAATTTTAGCATTTTTTTTTATGTGAAATTGTAAACATGTGGACATGGATTTTGAAAATTCTAGAGAGAATTTTAAAAGCTTCAACAGAATTTCAACAATTTTGAGAGGGATTTGAAAAGTTTCAATGGGAATGGGAAGAACTGGGACAAAAATTGGAAAATTTTTAAGGGACTTTGAAAAAATTTCAACTGGAATTTTAGCATTTTTTTTACGTGAAATTGTAAACATGTGGACATGGATTTTGAAAATTCTAGAGAGAATTTTAAAAGCTTCAACAGAATTTCAACAATTTTGAGAGGGATTTGAAAAGTTTCAATGGGAATGGGAAGAATTGGGACAAAAATTGGAAAATTTTTAAGGGACTTTGAAAAAATTTCAACTGGAATTTTAGCCATTTTTTGACGTGAAATTGTAAACATGTGGCCATGGATTTTGAAAATTCTAGAGAGAATTTTAAAAGCTTCAACAGAATTTCTACAATTTTGAGAGGGATTTGAAAAGTTTCAATGGGAATGGGAAGAATTGGGACAAAAATTGGAAAATTTTTAAGGGACTTTGAAAAAATTTCAACTGGAATTTTAGCAATATATTTATGTGAAATTGTAAAATGTGGACATGGATTTTGAAAATTCTAGAGAGAATTTTAAAAGCTTCAACAGAATTTCAACAATTTTGAGAGGGATTTGAAAAGTTTCAATGGGAATGGGAAGAATTGGGACAAAAATTGGAAAATTTTTAAGGGACTTTGAAAAAATTTCAACTGGAATTTTAGCCATTTTTTGACGTGAAATTGTAAACATGTGGACATGGATTTTGAAAATTCTAGAGAGAATTTTAAAAGCTTCAACAGAATTTCAACAATTTTGAGAGGGATTTGAAAAGTTTCAATGGGAATGGGAAGAATTGGGACAAAAATTGGAAAATTTTTAGGGACTTTGAAAAAATTTCAACTGGAATTTTAGCCATTTTTTGACGTGAAATTGTAAACATGTGGACATGGATTTTGAAAATTCTAGGGAGAATTTTAAAAGCTTCAACAGAATTTCAACAATTTTGAGAGGGATTTGAAAAGTTTCAATGGGAATGGGAAGAATTGGGACAAAAATTGGAAAATTTTTAAGGGACTTTGAAAAAATTTCAACTGGAATTTTAGCATTTTTTTGACGTGAAATTGTAAACATGTGGACATGGATTTTGAAAATTCTAGAGAGAATTTTAAAAGCTTCAACAGAATTTCAACAATTTTGAGAGGGATTTGAAAAGTTTCAATGGGAATGGGAAGAATTGGGACAAAAATTGGAAAATTTTTCAGGGACTTTGAAAAAATTTCAACTGGAATTTTAGCCATTTTTTGACGTGAAATTGTAAACATGTGGACATGGATTTTGAAAATTCTAGAGAGAATTTTAAAAGCTTCAACAGAATTTCAACAATTTTGAGAGGGATATGAAAAGTTTCAATGGGAATGGGAAGAATTGGGACAAAAATTGGAAAATTTTTAAGGGACTTTGAAAAAATTTCAACTGGAATTTTAGCAATTTTTTTACGTGAAATGGTAAACATGTGGACATGGATTTTGAAAATTCTAGAGAGAATTTTAAAAGCTTCAACAGAATTTCAACAATTTTGAGAGGGATTTGAAAAGTTTCCATGGGAATGGGAAGAATTGGGACAAAAATTGGAAAATTTTTAAGGGACTTTGAAAAAATTTCAACTGGAATTTTAGCCATTTTTTGACGTGAAATTGTAAACATGTGGACATGGATTTTGAAAATTCTAGAGAGAATTTTAAAAGCTTCAACAGAATTTCTACAATTTTGAGAGGGATTTGAAAAGTTTCAATGGGAATGGGAAGAACTGGGACAAAAATTGGAAAAATTGAAGGGACTTTGAAAAAATTTCAACTGGAATTTTAGCCATTTTTTGACGTGAAATTGTAAACATGTGGACATGGATTTTGAAAATTCTAGAGAGAATTTTTAAAGCTTCAACAGAATTTCAACAATTTTGAGAGGGATTTGAAAAGTTTCAATGGGAATGGGAAGAATTGGGACAAAAATTGGAAAATTTTTAAGGGACTTTGAAAAAAATTCAACTGGAATTTTAGCCATTTTTTGACGTGAAATTGTAAACATGTGGACATGGATTTTGAAAATTCTAGAGAGAATTTTAAAAGCTTTAACACAATTTCTACAATTTTGAGAGGGATTTGAAAAGTTTCAATGGGAATGGGAAGAATTGGGACAAAAATTGGAAAATTTTTAAGGGACTTTGAAAAAATTTCAACTGGAATTTTAGCAATTTTTTGACGTGAAATTGTAAACATGTGGACATGGATTTTGAAAATTCTAGAGAGAATTTTAAAAGCTTCAACAGAATTTCAACAATTTTGAGAGGGATTTGAAAAGTTTCAATGGGAATGGGAAGAATTGGGACAAAAATTGGAAAATTTTTAAGGGACTTTGAAAAAATTTCAACTGGAATTTTAGCCATTTTTTGACGTGAAATTGTAAACATGTGGACATGGATTTTGAAAATTCTAGAGAGAATTTTAAAAGCTTCAACAGAATTTCTACAATTTTGAGAGGGATATGAAAAGTTTCAATGGGAATGGGAAGAATTGGGACAAAAATTGGAAAATTTTTAAGGGACTTTGAAAAAATTTCAACTGGAATTTTAGCAATTTTTTTACGTGAAATGGTAAACATGTGGACATGGATTTTGAAAATTCTAGAGAGAATTTTAAAAGCTTCAACAGAATTTCAACAATTTTGAGAGGGATTTGAAAAGTTTCCATGGGAATGGGAAGAATTGGGACAAAAATTGGAAAATTTTTAAGGGACTTTGAAAAAATTTCAACTGGAATTTTAGCCATTTTTTGACGTGAAATTGTAAACATGTGGACATGGATTTTGAAAATTCTAGAGAGAATTTTAAAAGCTTCAACAGAATTTCAACAATTTTGAGAGGGATTTGAAAAGTTTCAATGGGAATGGGAAGAATTGGGACAAAAATGGGAAAATTTTGAAGGGACTTTGAAAAAATTTCAACTGGAATTTTAGCATTTTTTTTTATGTGAAATTGTAAACATGTGGACATGGATTTTGAAAATTCTAGAGAGAATTTTAAAAGCTTCAACAGAATTTCAACAATTTTGAGAGGGATTTGAAAAGTTTCAATGGGAATGGGAAGAACTGGGACAAAAATTGGAAAATTTTTAAGGGACTTTGAAAAAATTTCAACTGGAATTTTAGCATTTTTTTGACGTGAAATTGTAAACATGTGGACATGGATTTTGAAAATTCTAGAGAGAATTTTAAAAGCTTCAACAGAATTTCAACAATTTTGAGAGGGATTTGAAAAGTTTCAATGGGAATGGGAAGAATTGGGCCAAAAATTGGAAAATTTTTAAGGGACTTTGAAAAAATTTCAACTGGAATTTTAGCCATTTTTTTACGTGAAATGGTAAACATGTGGACATGGATTTTGAAAATTCTAGAGAGAATTTTAAAAGCTTCAACAGAATTTCAACAATTTTGAGAGGGATTTGAAAAGTTTCAATGGGAATGGGAAGAATTGGGACAAAAATTGGAAAATTTTTAAGGGACTTTGAAAAAATTTCAACTGGAATTTTAGCCATTTTTAGACGTGAAATTGTAAACATGTGGACATGGATTTTGAAAATTCTAGAGAGAATTTTAAAAGCTTCAACAGAATTTCAACAATTTTGAGAGGGATATGAAAAGTTTCAATGGGAATGGGAAGAATTGGGACAAAAATTGGAAAATTTTTAAGGGACTTTGAAAAAATTTCAACTGGAATTTTAGCAATTTTTTTACGTGAAATGGTAAACATGTGGACATGGATTTTGAAAATTCTAGAGAGAATTTTAAAAGCTTCAACAGAATTTCAACAATTTTGAGAGGGATTTGAAAAGTTTCCATGGGAATGGGAAGAATTGGGACAAGAATTGGAAAATTTTTAAGGGACTTTGAAAAAATTTCAACTGGAATTTTAGCCATTTTTTGACGTGAAATTGTAAACATGTGGACATGGATTTTGAAAATTCTAGAGAGAATTTTAAAAGCTTCAACAGAATTTCTACAATTTTGAGAGGGATTTGAAAAGTTTCAATGGGAATGGGAAGAACTGGGACAAAAATTGGAAAAATTGAAGGGACTTTGAAAAAATTTCAACTGGAATTTTAGCCATTTTTTGACGTGAAATTGTAAACATGTGGACATGGATTTTGAAAATTCTAGAGAGAATTTTTAAAGCTTCAACAGAATTTCAACAATTTTGAGAGGGATTTGAAAAGTTTCAATGGGAATGGGAAGAATTGGGACAAAAATTGGAAAATTTTTAAGGGACTTTGAAAAAATTTCAACTGGAATTTTAGCCATTTTTTGACGTGAAATTGTAAACATGTGGACATGGATTTTGAAAATTCTAGAGAGAATTTTAAAAGCTTCAACAGAATTTCAACAATTTTGAGAGGGATTTGAAAAGTTTCAATGAATGGGAAGAATTGGGACAAAAATTGGAAAATTTTTAAGGGACTTTGAAAAAATTTCAACTGGAATTTTAGCCATTTTTTGACGTGAAATTGTAAACATGTGGACATGGATTTTGAAAATTCTAGAGAGAATTTTAAAAGCTTCAACAGAATTTCAACAATTTTGAGAGGGATTTGAAAAGTTTCAATGGGAATGGGAAGAATTGGGACAAAAATGGGAAAATTTTGAAGGGACTTTGAAAAAATTTCAACTGGAATTTTAGCATTTTTTTGACGTGAAATTGTAAACATGTGGACATGGATTTTGAAAATTCTAGAGAGAATTTTAAAAGCTTCAACAGAATTTCAACAATTTTGAGAGGGATTTGAAAAGTTTCAATGGGAATGGGAAGAATTGGGACAAAAATTGGAAAATTTTTAAGGGACTTTGAAAAAATTTCAACTGGAATTTTAGCCATTTTTTGACGTGAAATTGTAAACATGTGGACATGGATTTTGAAAATTCTAGAGAGAATTTTAAAAGCTTCAACAGAATTTCTACAATTTTGAGAGGGATTTGAAAAGTTTCAATGGGAATGGGAAGAATTGGGACAAAAATTGGAAAATTTTTAAGGGACTTTGAAAAAATTTCAACTGGAATTTTAGCAATATTTTTATGTGAAATTGTAAACATGTGGACATGGATTTTGAAAATTCTAGAGAGAATTTTAAAAGCTTCAACAGAATTTCAACAATTTTGAGAGGGATTTGAAAAGTTTCCATGGGAATGGGAAGAATTGGGACAAAAATTGGAAAATTTTTAAGGGACTTTGAAAAAATTTCAACTGGAATTTTAGCCATTTTTTGACGTGAAATTGTAAACATGTGGACATGGATTTTGAAAATTCTAGAGAGAATTTTAAAAGCTTCAACAGAATTTCAACAATTTTGAGAGGGATTTGAAAAGTTTCAATGGGAATGGGAAGAATTGGGACAAAAATTGGAAAATTTTTAAGGGACTTTGAAAAAATTTCAACTGGAATTTTAGCCATTTTTTGACGTGAAATTGTAAACATGTGGACATGGATTTTGAAAATTCTAGAGAGAATTTTAAAAGCTTCAACAGAATTTCAACAATTTTGAGAGGGATTTGAAAAGTTTCAATGGGAATGGGAAGAATTGGGACAAAAATTGGAAAATTTTTAAGGGACTTTGAAAAAATTTCAACTGGAATTTTAGCCATTTTTTTGACGTGAAATTGTAAACATGTGGACATGGATTTTGAAAATTCTAGAGAGAATTTTAAAAGCTTCAACAGAATTTCAACAATTTTGAGAGGGATTTGAAAAGTTTCAATGGGAATGGGAAGAATTGGGACAAAAATTGGAAAATTTTTCAGGGACTTTGAAAAAATTTCAACTGGAATTTTAGCATTTTTTTGACGTGAAATTGTAAACATGTGGACATGGATTTTGAAAATTCTAGAGAGAATTTTAAAAGCTTCAACAGAATTTCAACAATTTTGAGAGGGATTTGAAAAGTTTCAATGGGAATGGGAAGAATTGGGACAAAAATTGGAAAATTTTTAAGGGACTTTGAAAAAATTTCAACTGGAATTTTAGCCATTTTTTGACGTGAAATTGTAAACATGTGGACATGGATTTTGAAAATTCTAGAGAGAATTTTAAAAGCTTCAACAGAATTTCAACAATTTTGAGAGGGATATGAAAAGTTTCAATGGGAATGGGAAGAATTGGGACAAAAATTGGAAAATTTTGAAGGGACTTTGAAAAAATTTCAACTGGAATTTTAGCAATTTTTTTACGTGAAATGGTAAACATGTGGACATGGATTTTGAAAATTCTAGAGAGAATTTTAAAAGCTTCAACAGAATTTCAACAATTTTGAGAGGGATTTGAAAAGTTTCCATGGGAATGGGAAGAATTGGGACAAAAATTGGAAAATTTTTAAGGGACTTTGAAAAAATTTCAACTGGAATTTTAGCCATTTTTTGACGTGAAATTGTAAACATGTGGACATGGATTTTGAAAATTCTAGAGAGAATTTTAAAAGCTTCAACAGAATTTCAACAATTTTGAGAGGGATTTGAAAAGTTTCAATGGGAATGGGAAGAACTGGGACAAAAATTGGAAAATTGAAGGGACTTTGAAAAAATTTCAACTGGAATTTTAGCCATTTTTTGACGTGAAATTGTAAACATGTGGACATGGATTTTGAAAATTCTAGAGAGAATTTTTAAAGCTTCAACAGAATTTCAACAATTTTGAGAGGGATTTGAAAAGTTTCAATGGGAATGGGAAGAATTGGGACAAAAATTGGAAAATTTTTAAGGGACTTTGAAAAAATTCAACTGGAATTTTAGCCATTTTTTGACGTGAAATTGTAAACATGTGGACATGGATTTTGAAAATTCTAGAGAGAATTTTAAAAGCTTTAACAGAATTTCTACAATTTTGAGAGGGATTTGAAAAGTTTCAATGGGAATGGGAAGAATTGGGACAAAAATTGGAAAATTTTTAAGGGACTTTGAAAAAATTTCAACTGGAATTTTAGCAATTTTTTGACGTGAAATTGTAAACATGTGGACATGGATTTTGAAAATTCTAGAGAGAATTTTAAAAGCTTCAACAGAATTTCAACAATTTTGAGAGGGATTTGAAAAGTTTCAATGGGAATGGGAAGAATTGGGACAAAAATTGGAAAATTTTTAAGGGACTTTGAAAAAATTTCAACTGGAATTTTAGCCATTTTTTGACGTGAAATTGTAAACATGTGGACATGGATTTTGAAAATTCTAGAGAGAATTTTAAAAGCTTCAACAGAATTTCAACAATTTTGAGAGGGATATGAAAAGTTTCAATGGGAATGGGAAGAATTGGGACAAAAATTGGAAAATTTTTAAGGGACTTTGAAAAAATTTCAACTGGAATTTTAGCAATTTTTTTACGTGAAATGGTAAACATGTGGACATGGATTTTGAAAATTCTAGAGAGAATTTTAAAAGCTTCAACAGAATTTCAACAATTTTGAGAGGGATTTGAAAAGTTTCCATGGGAATGGGAAGAATTGGGACAAAAATTGGAAAATTTTTAAGGGACTTTGAAAAAATTTCAACTGGAATTTTAGCCATTTTTTGACGTGAAATTGTAAACATGTGGACATGGATTTTGAAAATTCTAGAGAGAATTTTAAAAGCTTCAACAGAATTTCAACAATTTTGAGAGGGATTTGAAAAGTTTCAATGGGAATGGGAAGAATTGGGACAAAAATGGGAAAATTTTGAAGGGACTTTGAAAAAATTTCAACTGGAATTTTAGCATTTTTTTTTATGTGAAATTGTAAACATGTGGACATGGATTTTGAAAATTCTAGAGAGAATTTTAAAAGCTTCAACAGAATTTCAACAATTTTGAGAGGGATTTGAAAAGTTTCAATGGGAATGGGAAGAACTGGGACAAAAATTGGAAAATTTTTAAGGGACTTTGAAAAAATTTCAACTGGAATTTTAGCATTTTTTTTACGTGAAATTGTAAACATGTGGACATGGATTTTGAAAATTCTAGAGAGAATTTTAAAAGCTTCAACAGAATTTCAACAATTTTGAGAGGGATTTGAAAAGTTTCAATGGGAATGGGAAGAATTGGGACAAAAATTGGAAAATTTTTAAGGGACTTTGAAAAAATTTCAACTGGAATTTTAGCCATTTTTTGACGTGAAATTGTAAACATGTGGACATGGATTTTGAAAATTCTAGAGAGAATTTTAAAAGCTTCAACAGAATTTCAACAATTTTGAGAGGGATTTGAAAAGTTTCAATGGGAATGGGAAGAATTGGGACAAAAATTGGAAAATTTTTAAGGGACTTTGAAAAAATTTCAACTGGAATTTTAGCCATTTTTTGACGTGAAATTGTAAACATGTGGACATGGATTTTGAAAATTCTAGAGAGAATTTTAAAAGCTTCAACAGAATTTCAACAATTTTGAGAGGGATTTGAAAAGTTTCAATGGGAATGGGAAGAACTGGGACAAAAATTGGAAAATTTTTAAGGGACTTTGAAAAAATTTCAACTGGAATTTTAGCATTTTTTTGACGTGAAATTGTAAACATGTGGACATGGATTTTGAAAATTCTGGAGAGAATTTTAAAAGCTTCAACAGAATTTCAACAATTTTGAGAGGGATTTGAAAAGTTTCAATGGGAATGGGAAGAATTGGGACAAAAATTGGAAAATTTTGAAGGGACTTTGAAAAAATTTCAACTGGAATTTTAGCCATTTTTTGACGTGAAATTGTAAACATGTGGACATGGATTTTGAAAATTCTAGAGAGAATTTTAAAAGCTTCAACAGAATTTCAACAATTTTGAGAGGGATTTGAAAAGTTTCAATGGGAATGGGAAGAATTGGGACAAAAATTGGAAAATTTTGAAGGGACTTTGAAAAAATTTCAACTGGAATTTTAGCATTTTTTTGACGTGAAATTGTAAACATGTGGACATGGATTTTGAAAATTCTAGAGAGAATTTTAAAAGCTTCAACAGAATTTCAACAATTTTGAGAGGGATTTGAAAAGTTTCAATGGGAATGGGAAGAATTGGGACAAAAATTGGAAAATTTTTAAGGGACTTTGAAAAAATTTCAACTGGAATTTTAGCCATTTTTTGACGTGAAATTGTAAACATGTGGACATGGATTTTGAAAATTCTAGAGAGAATTTTAAAAGCTTCAACAGAATTTCAACAATTTTGAGAGGGATTTGAAAAGTTTCAATGGGAATGGGAAGAATTGGGACAAAAATTGGAAAATTTTTAAGGGACTTTGAAAAAATTTCAACTGGAATTTTAGCAATTTTTTGACGTGAAATGGTAAACATGTGGACATGGATTTTGAAAATTCTAGAGAGAATTTTAAAAGCTTCAACAGAATTTCAACAATTTTGAGAGGGATTTGAAAAGTTTCCATGGGAATGGGAAGAATTGGGACAAGAATTGGAAAATTTTTAAGGGACTTTGAAAAAATTTCAACTGGAATTTTAGCCATTTTTTGACGTGAAATTGTAAACATGTGGACATGGATTTTGAAAATTCTAGAGAGAATTTTAAAAGCTTCAACAGAATTTCTACAATTTTGAGAGGGATTTGAAAAGTTTCAATGGGAATGGGAAGAACTGGGACAAAAATTGGAAAAATTGAAGGGACTTTGAAAAAATTTCAACTGGAATTTTAGCCATTTTTTGACGTGAAATTGTAAACATGTGGACATGGATTTTGAAAATTCTAGAGAGAATTTTTAAAGCTTCAACAGAATTTCAACAATTTTGAGAGGGATTTGAAAAGTTTCAATGGGAATGGGAAGAATTGGGACAAAAATTGGAAAATTTTTAAGGGACTTTGAAAAAATTTCAACTGGAATTTTAGCCATTTTTTGACGTGAAATTGTAAACATGTGGACATGGATTTTGAAAATTCTAGAGAGAATTTTAAAAGCTTCAACAGAATTTCAACAATTTTGAGAGGGATTTGAAAAGTTTCAATGGGAATGGGAAGAATTGGGACAAAAATTGGAAAATTTTTAAGGGACTTTGAAAAAATTTCAACTGGAATTTTAGCCATTTTTTGACGTGAAATTGTAAACATGTGGACATGGATTTTGAAAATTCTAGAGAGAATTTTAAAAGCTTCAACAGAATTTCAACAATTTTGAGAGGGATTTGAAAAGTTTCAATGGGAATGGGAAGAATTGGGACAAAAATTGGAAAATTTTTAAGGGACTTTGAAAAAATTTCAACTGGAATTTTAGCCATTTTTTTATGTGAAATTGTAAACATGTGGACATGGATTTTGAAAATTCTAGAGAGAATTTTAAAAGCTTCAACAGAATTTCAACAATTTTGAGAGGGATTTGAAAAGTTTCAATGGGAATGGGAAGAACTGGGACAAAAATTGGAAAATTTTTAAGGGACTTTGAAAAAATTTCAACTGGAATTTTAGCATTTTTTTTACGTGAAATTGTAAACATGTGGACATGGATTTTGAAAATTCTAGAGAGAATTTTAAAAGCTTCAACAGAATTTCAACAATTTTGAGAGGGATTTGAAAAGTTTCAATGGGAATGGGAAGAATTGGGACAAAAATTGGAAAATTTTTAAGGGACTTTGAAAAAATTTCAACTGGAATTTTAGCCATTTTTTGACGTGAAATTGTAAACATGTGGCCATGGATTTTGAAAATTCTAGAGAGAATTTTAAAAGCTTCAACAGAATTTCTACAATTTTGAGAGGGATTTGAAAAGTTTCAATGGGAATGGGAAGAATTGGGACAAAAATTGGAAAATTTTTAAGGGACTTTGAAAAAATTTCAACTGGAATTTTAGCATTTTTTTGACGTGAAATTGTAAACATGTGGACATGGATTTTGAAAATTCTAGAGAGAATTTTAAAAGCTTCAACAGAATTTCAACAATTTTGAGAGGGATTTGAAAAGTTTCAATGGGAATGGGAAGAATTGGGACAAAAATTGGAAAATTTTTCAGGGACTTTGAAAAAATTTCAACTGGAATTTTAGCATTTTTTTGACGTGAAATTGTAAACATGTGGACATCGATTTTGAAAATTCTAGAGAGAATTTTAAAAGCTTCAACAGAATTTCAACAATTTTGAGAGGGATTTGAAAAGTTTCAATGGGAATGGGAAGAATTGGGACAAAAATTGGAAAATTTTTAAGGGACTTTGAAAAAATTTCAACTGGAATTTTAGCCATTTTTTGACGTGAAATTGTAAACATGTGGACATGGATTTTGAAAATTCTAGAGAGAATTTTAAAAGCTTCAACAGAATTTCAACAATTTTGAGAGGGATATGAAAAGTTTCAATGGGAATGGGAAGAATTGGGACAAAAATTGGAAAATTTTTAAGGGACTTTGAAAAAATTTCAACTGGAATTTTAGCAATTTTTTTACGTGAAATGGTAAACATGTGGACATGGATTTTGAAAATTCTAGAGAGAATTTTAAAAGCTTCAACAGAATTTCTACAATTTTGAGAGGGATTTGAAAAGTTTCCATGGGAATGGGAAGAATTGGGACAAGAATTGGAAAATTTTTAAGGGACTTTGAAAAAATTTCAACTGGAATTTTAGCCATTTTTTGACGTGAAATTGTAAACATGTGGACATGGATTTTGAAAATTCTAGAGAGAATTTTAAAAGCTTCAACAGAATTTCTACAATTTTGAGAGGGATTTGAAAAGTTTCAATGGGAATGGGAAGAACTGGGACAAAAATTGGAAAAATTGAAGGGACTTTGAAAAAATTTCAACTGGAATTTTAGCCATTTTTTGACGTGAAATTGTAAACATGTGGACATGGATTTTGAAAATTCTAGAGAGAATTTTTAAAGCTTCAACAGAATTTCAACAATTTTGAGAGGGATTTGAAAAGTTTCAATGGGAATGGGAAGAATTGGGACAAAAATTGGAAAATTTTTAAGGGACTTTGAAAAAAATTCAACTGGAATTTTAGCCATTTTTTGACGTGAAATTGTAAACATGTGGACATGGATTTTGAAAATTCTAGAGAGAATTTTAAAAGCTTTAACAGAATTTCTACAATTTTGAGAGGGATTTGAAAAGTTTCAATGGGAATGGGAAGAATTGGGACAAAAATTGGAAAATTTTTAAGGGACTTTGAAAAAATTTCAACTGGAATTTTAGCAATTTTTTGACGTGAAATTGTAAACATGTGGACATGGATTTTGAAAATTCTAGAGAGAATTTTAAAAGCTTCAACAGAATTTCAACAATTTTGAGAGGGATTTGAAAAGTTTCAATGGGAATGGGAAGAATTGGGACAAAAATTGGAAAATTTTTAAGGGACTTTGAAAAAATTTCAACTGGAATTTTAGCAATTTTTTGACGTGAAATTGTAAACATGTGGACATGGATTTTGAAAATTCTAGAGAGAATTTTAAAAGCTTCAACAGAATTTCAACAATTTTGAGAGGGATTTGAAAAGTTTCCATGGGAATGGGAAGAATTGGGACAAAAATTGGAAAATTTTTAAGGGACTTTGAAAAAATTTCAACTGGAATTTTAGCCATTTTTTGACGTGAAATTGTAAACATGTGACATGGATTTTGAAAATTCTAGAGAGAATTTTAAAAGCTTCAACAGAATTTCTACAATTTTGAGAGGGATTTGAAAAGTTTCAATGGGAATGGGAAGAACTGGGACAAAAATTGGAAAAATTGAAGGGACTTTGAAAAAATTTCAACTGGAATTTTAGCCATTTTTTGACGTGAAATTGTAAACATGTGGACATGGATTTTGAAAATTCTAGAGAGAATTTTTAAAGCTTCAACAGAATTTCAACAATTTTGAGAGGGATTTGAAAAGTTTCAATGGGAATGGGAAGAATTGGGACAAAAATTGGAAAATTTTTAAGGGACTTTGAAAAAATTTCAACTGGAATTTTAGCCATTTTTTGACGTGAAATTGTAAACATGTGGACATGGATTTTGAAAATTCTAGAGAGAATTTTAAAAGCTTCAACAGAATTTCAACAATTTTGAGAGGGATTTGAAAAGTTTCAATGGGAATGGGAAGAATTGGGACAAAAATTGGAAAATTTTTAAGGGACTTTGAAAAAATTTCAACTGGAATTTTAGCCATTTTTTGACGTGAAATTGTAAACATGTGGACATGGATTTTGAAAATTCTAGAGAGAATTTTAAAAGCTTCAACAGAA
>NW_028116763.1:0-55987 GCF_964273445.1 Streptopelia decaocto | reverse complement strand
CTGGAGAACCAGCCGGCAGCTCCGGACGCTCCCGCTGCCGTGCAGGCCAGTGCCCTGGGGCACAGCGGCGTGATGTAGAAACCATGAGAAGGGGAGCGAGGACGGGGAAGCATGGAGAGGCTTGCAGCACGAGTGGGAGAAGGAGGAAGAAGACTTACAGTGCACTTACACAAGCAATACCACAAATAAACTGTAACAACAACCAGTAAAACAATTAACTCACGTTCCTGACAAGCTGCTTGATTTTCAGGAAGGCAACGCACAGGGCGAAAGAAAAATTGCTGTGCTCCATAGCCTTTTCAAGGCATTTTTGCATCCCCGCTCTCCTAGAGAGGATATGTGAGAGGAACTGCAGTACTGCTGCTTCTTCGTTAGATATATTCTGCCCCATCTCCTCTCACTCCCGGCTGCTCACCTCTTCAGGTGTCCGTTGCACCGATGTTGGATCCTCTGCTTTCCCACAGCTCCACGAACTGCGTCCCGGTCCCGGTCCAGCCGTGCCGTATGCAGCCGGGGCTCGTCCCTCATCCAGCAGTCGTCTCCTCGCCGTCAGTTCTCCATATGGATCACATCGGGGTTACCACTTGTGAGGGCAAAAATCACGGACTCCACACAATTCAATGTGAATTCAAGCTGAAGCCGTTTATTGCTTGCTACGTGTCCATCTCCTCTGCTGCCCACCCTGGAAATCCCTAGAAATCTCTACCAACCCACAAAAGGAGCAGCTTTGCTGCTGTGTTCAGATCGGCCAGCCAGGTGAACACGGGGCTCGGGGACACACCACAGGGCAACAGGGAGGTCCTGAGGGGACATGAGGGCAAAGGGGGGCCTGGAGGCACCCGAGAGCACCCAGGTGCCCAGGGCTGAGCTGGCCTGTGCCTCCCGAGGCGCAGGGTCACAGTGGGGCCCTTTGTGACCTCACTCTGTGACACCCACTGCCCTGCGTGTGCTCAGTGCAGCCGTGGGCCCAGCCCACACTGTCCGACAGGACGGTGACGGGACAGGGCGTGAGCACGGAGCTGGCGAGAGCCCCGAGCATAGCCCCAGTCTTTCGGAGAATCCTAGAATCATTTTGGTTGGAAGCGACCCTACAGATCATTGCGTCCAACCATCCCCTATCTCTGGCTGCCCTCAGCAGACTCTGGCTGTGGAGTCCCTGAGCACAGCCCACATCTTTCCCCACTGCCCCAGGCAGACCTGCGGCACCGAGGGATTTTGCCGAAGGTTCTCCCTTCCTTCCCTTCATCCCACAGGATGGGAGAGAGACACCCCAGGCGTCGCAGGGTGAGCTGGGCAGACAGTCCCCCTGTCATCATCGGGGAGGCCTGGGAGGAGAGACCCCCCCAGCCCTCCCGGGGGGGCCTTGGAGGAGAGACCCCCCAGGCGTCGCAGGGTGAGCTGGGCAGACGGTCCCCCTGTCCTCATCGGGGAGGCCTGGGACGAGAGACCCCCCAGCCCTCCCCGGGGGGCCTTGGAGGAGAGACCCCCCAGGCGTCGCAGGGTGAGCTGGGCAGACGGTCCCCCTGTCATCATCGGGGAGGCCTTGGAGGAGAGACCCCCCAGCCCTCCTGGGGGGTCCTTGGAGGAGAGACCCCCCAGCCTTCCCAGGGTGGCCTGGGAGGAGGTTTGGGATCCCCAGGAGGACAGCCCTCCAGAGGAGCCCTCTGAGACGTCCCTGATCTGGCACCTGGAGATCGGTGAGTGAGGGGCGCTGATTGTCTGGGCAGGGTGGGGCCCAGAGATCGTTCCCCACTCGACACCAGGGTCACGGTTCCCCACACGCTGGCAGGGGGTTCCCACGGGTGGGGATTATGCTGCCTGAAGCCCAGGGCTGCTCCGAGCTGGGAGCCGGCCCCAGCACAGCCTCTGCGGGCAGAGGGGACCCAGCTCCTGCTGCAGGGCACGGGCAGCGAGGGGCAGCTGGGCGAGCAGGAGGCAGCCGTGCTGCGGGACGGGGACCTTTCCTGCCTGTCTGAAGCGAGTTCCTCACCCACTGCACCGGGCGCTTTCCCCGTCCTGCCTGGCTCCAGCATTGCAGCCCGTCTGCCGGGCACCCTGCAGCCCTGGCACGCACGGGGAGACTGTGCCGGGGCAGCGGGCGTGCGGCTGGACGGGGGGCAGATCTCCTTCTGCTCTGTCCTGCCTGCAAACCTCTCTGCAGCCCTCCCTGCTCTCCCCCTTTATTAGATGCCACCTGGTTGCCGGTGTATGAATTTGCAAAGGGTCACGTGGACTTCATCACGGCCTTTGTCAGAAACCCAGAAAAGGTAACCGCAGCCGCTTTAAAGGCGGCTGTGCTGGCGGCTGCTGACAGGGGCTCTGCTGCGGGTGCTGGAGGGTGCTGGCTGGGCAGAGCTGCTGCTCCCAGGTCTCCACATGGCACTGCACCCCCATGCTGCGGTGCCCACTGCTTGTGTGTCCTGATTCTCACACTCCCTGTTTGCCTCTCTGCTCCCTGGCTCTAGGAGGAGAGCCAGAAGATGCAGTTTCTGCAGAGCATCTGTGCCCTGTGTGACACCAGCAGGGGCTCCAGCTTGTCCCTGGGCCTAGATCTCTTCTGCCAGATATTCCAGCTGGCAGACAAAATCAAGGTGAGGGGCTACCCAGCGGCTCTGGGGAAGGGCTTGAGGCCCCTGACACTGGCACCCAGTGAGGACATTGTTGGGCAGGGCCAGGGGCTGGTGGCACTGGGTCCCATCCCAGCTGTGCTCTGCAGGTGCTGCTGGAAGAGGAGCCCAGGGACCAACTGCGCACGGTGCTGCGGCAGATCGCCATGCGTGCCGTTGCCGAACTGAGGTACCTGCCCATCCCTCCCGGGGACCCTTGCCCCCGAGCCCCATGTCCACCTGTACGAGGCCTCCACGCACTGCTCCCAGCACCAGTGTCTGACTGGCTTGTCTTTCTTTGCAGCCTAGTGGAGATGGTGCTGGAGGGCAAGGAGACAAGCCTCCTTGAAGCCTGCTTCTCCAGCGTCTTCTTGCTTCCTCCAGAAGAGGAAATGCAGGGCCTGGACTGTGACCTCTACCATGTGGTAAGTGCTGGGAGAGCTACAGGAGCCCCCAGTCCCTCTGGGCTGCTCTCCAGCCACCCTGCACTGTGATATGACCAGAGATCCAAGCAGGGCAGGGTCTCAGTTCTGCTGTCCCACCCTCATCCCTTGGTCCCCTGCCGGCGGGCCTGGCCATGTCCAGTTTTGCAGGCTGCTCTGCCCGCAGCAGATTATTTGTCCCTGGGTCTCTCCCAGGCACAGCGAAGCAGCGCAGGAGTCGTCCCTCAGTGCTGGGAGTTCAGATCAGTCCCCTGGGGGTGAGAGGGATGGCAGGAAACACGACCACAACTCCTTGTCTTCTTGCAGACCATGCAAACCATGGACAACATGCTAACGAGGCTGGTGCTCCGGTGTCGTGTCTCCAGAGTCAGAAAGCTGCTGCACAATAACTTCCAGGTCTGGAGTGTGCAAAGTCTGGGCTTCGCAAGGGCTGTTCCTCACCCTGGGGGACGGGGTGTCCATTCTGGAGCGGACAGTCCCACCCCGTGCCGTGCAGAGAGCGCTGCCGGGAGGGTGCCCACCTCCCCGGAGAACCAGGGGCTGCCCTCCAGGCTCTTCTGCAGCACAGTGGCCGCAGAGGGTGGCATCTGCCTTCCTGCCTGGCCACAGGGCTGGCCTGGGGCTTGTGCCCCAAGCCTGCCAGGGACCCCAGGGCAAGAACCTCACTACAGGCTTTGTTCAAGACCAGGGGAAGCCTTAATGGACTGGGCCAGTCCAGCCCAGGACTTGAGCTTCTGCTGGAGCGGTGGCTGCTCCCAGGGCTCTCCAGCAGCTTGTCTCTCCCCAGATGCTCATGACCTTCACCAGCTCCAGCAGAGCATGTGTGCAGGAGAGGGCTATGGGCAGGATCGCTATGCTGAGCCATTTACTGTCCAACTTAGTGAAGGTAAGGACCAGGCACACCTTGCTCTGGCAGGACCCACCTCTGCCCCAGTCCTGTGTCGGCTGGGACTGCCCAAGGAGCCCAGGGGAAGGCCAGGTCTGGCAGCTCTGCCTGTGTGGGGCTGTTCAGGGAGATGGGGCCCACAGGGCCCTGCAAAGCTCTGACCTGCCTGCATCCAGCCCTGGGCACACCCTTGGGTTCAGGGCTTTATCCCCAGGTGCCCTCAACCCTTCTGTTCTTCCTCCTCCCTTGGCCAGGCTGATCCCAATGAGGACAGACAAGCCTTGTACGCATCGACCCAGATCCCAATCCTCGGACAGCTGCTGGGACATCTTGTCCTGCTCCTGTCATCCAGGGGAGAAGAGATCAGACATTTGGCTTTGGATGCTCTTTATTCCCTCTTCAAAGTCAAGTATCAGCAACACTGTAAGAGAAGCTGTGGTGGGATGAATCCCCCTGCACACCAACATCACCCAATACCTCTGCTAATCTTCCTGAGCATTGCAATGAATTGTTCTCCTGCTTGCTGGAGACACCACCATCATGTCACCAGCCCTGGCCCTGCTCCTGACCCCCACACTCTGTCCCAGGCTGTTGATGGTCCCGTGTAGCTGAGCTGCTCCTCAGGATCATCTTCCCATCTCTCCCGAGGGGCCCGTATCCCTGCCCCGCAGCACTGCGGCCATGCGAGCCGTCCCCCACGTCACCATTATTCCAGCCATGGCGGACTGAACTGTGGGACTGCATGCAGAGCTCTAGGGCCTTGGAGTTTCCAGGGCCAGGAGCATTCGCACACGTACAGTGGAGGCGGGTCAGCCTTTCCGTGGCCCCGCTCTCCACCACCTCCTCCCCAGACCCTGGGTCATAATCTCCCTCCTCAGCCACTCCAAGTTCACAGCTCTTTCCAATGCTGGGGAAGCTGCTGTGTCTTACCCACTCTTCTGCGTTTGCCCCGCTCTTTAGGTGCGACACTGCCAGAGAAGAACGCACAGCTCCAAGGGGATTGGGAAGCCAAGGCTGCCTCCCTGCGCTCTTCGCCCAGCACCACTCACGTTGCCATGGTAACAAGCTCCCCCCTTGCTGTCCCTCCTGGCTGTGGCACCAGCAGCGGACTTGTGAGAGCAAAGGCCTCCACAATCAGGGGGCTGGCGTGGCCTCCCTGTCCCTGCTGAGAGGGTTCCTGCTGTCCCCAAGCAGGGACGATGCGAGGGCTGCTCTCCAGTGTCCCAGCAGCAGCCCCAGTCCTGCTGGCCACCAGCAAGCCCTGGTTCACGGCAGGGCCAGCACGCTGCGCAATGACCGCAACCCTCCTCCCTCTCCCCGGGCCTCTCTTCTCCTCCTCCCCAGCAGTCACTGCCACCCCTGCTGCCAGCTTTGCTGCGGGCACTGCCGCAGCACCGCCGGGCGGCTCTGCAGGGCTGCTGGCACTGCCCGGCTACGCAGCAGCACCGGGGCACTCGGTGTGACTTGGCTTCGCTGCCTCCCTTCCTCCCTTAGCTCTTTGAAGAATACCTCCAGCCTCCCGAGAGGACAGACATGGTCCTGGTGTTCATCGAGGCCATGAGCGACTCCAGCACCTTTGACAAGGAGATGGCCAGAAACCCGCTGGACGTGGTCACGGGAAACCCTGAACTCTGGCTGGTGGATGTAAGTGGCCTGTGGTTGGATCGCCCTGTCCTTCGGCCCTGTCAGGCCTTGTTCCTCCCTCCATCCCTCTCTTCCTCCCCACCCCTGGTGTCTCGGGCACCTGAAGTCACCTGAAGGCGGCAGAGAGGGATGGAAAGGGCAGCTGAGGAAATGGCTGCACTCCAGTGGCAGCACCATCCTCACCTGTGTCACCTCCAGGTGCCAAAGATCACGAGCTGCATCCCCAAAAACCTGCAGAGCATCAGCACGACAGCAGCCCGGCTGGCAGGGCGTGGAGTCCCTGCTTCTGCTGATGGCCAACAGGAGCCCTGGGGAGGTGGTGTCGACGCTGCTGACAATCGCTCCACCAGGAGACAGGTACTGGCCCCAAATGGGAGGGGAGCCAGCAGGCTCAGGCACCTCCAGGTCACTCCCTGTGCTCCTCTCTGCAGACGTATTCCATATCATGCACCAGCCCCTGGGAAAATTGAAAGGTACAATGGTTTGTTAAAAACTACACTAAAGGCATTGGGTGGTGGAACCTTTAAAAACTGGGATTCAAATTTAGCAAAAGCCACTTGGTTGGTCAACACCAGGGGATCAACCAATCGAGCTGGGCCTGCTCAATCGGGAATTCTTCGTACTGCGGAAGGAGATAAAGTTTCTGTAGTAGACATGAAAAACATGTTAGGAAAGGCAGTCTGCGTTCCTCCTGCCTCAGGCAAAGGCAAGCCCATTCGCGGGATTGTTTTTGCCCAGGGACCTGGCAGCACCTGGTGGGTGATGCTTAAGGATGGAGAAGTTCGGTGTGTACCTCAAGGGGACTTGAGTTTAGGTGAAAATATGCAATACTGAACTGCATGATGTGAACTGCCATACTAACAGTGTTTAATAAGTGTTTTTCAGATGAAAACAGTGATGATGAAACCAGAGCTAGCTTCTTCGAGTGGCGCCTGACAAATTCCTCGAAGTTGATGTCTTTAACCCAAACACAGTGGTCATGAGATGCACTTGTACCATTTTTTCCTGCCCTGGGAGACTGTTGTGACAAAATGAACTTAATGAACTTTTTAAAGGATGGTCCACTGATTAATTACTCCTGTGTATATATGTACATATGTGTATATATATATATAGTAGTAGTGATTAATTAGATTGTATTGATAGATTGTATTGATAAGGTTTAAGTATTCAGTGAATGGCATATTATAAGGGGTGGAATGTCCTGGTTTTGTTAAAAAACAAGTTTCTCTTTCAGTGAATTTTGCCTGTCAGCTAAAGCCTTCATATTAACTGCATTTTCCTGGAGAACCAGACCCATGTTTTGGTAAACATAGCAATGGAATGCAAACTTATTGATAAGCATGGATGGACATCTCGCCAGAGGGGCGACGAGAAACAAGTGACTAAGAAATTGACCAACTGTGTATAACACTCCATTCACGTGAATACTTCATATAAAAGTGGGAGATCACGAGGATCTCGTCCCTTTTCTTCCCTTTTTCCTTATGGCCGACCTTAGGAGAGGATCTGGCTGGTCGTCCCTGAGAACTGAGGCCTAGTGACAGACTGAATCCAGCTCCGCTTGGCTGCCGAGTCCAATCCAGGACTTTGGGTGCTGGCTCTGCAGTTGCTGAGACTTTCAAGATTGGTTTTGTATATTTTGTATTATTTTCTCTATTCTTATTAGTAGCATTAGTAAAACATCTTTAATTTTTCCAACTCTCTTCTCTCTGTTCTTCTTTCCCTCCCGATCGCCTGTCCTGAGTGGGAAGGGGGGAGAGGGAGGGGCAAAACGGGGGAAGTGGGGGGGAGAGGAGGTTAACAATACATCTGCCAGGGTTTTATTGTCACCCCGCAATCTTAACCCTCGACAGCTGTATTTCCACTAGTATTAACAGCCAATGTTGCAATAAAGCAAATACTACACTAATAGATCTGAAACAGGACTTTGATCCGGAAGGAAAAAGGTAAAAAAAAAAAAAAAAAAAAAATCCAATACATATGACAGCCAAAATGGAGTTAGAAACTTTGAGGAATAAATTTATGAAAACCTTACAGGCCAACTGCATTCGATTGGACTTGCAGATTTGTCTGTTTATAGCTACAACAAAGAAAAAACCTGTGGCTATTGTGGGACAGTATGATGAGATTGCTAACAGACTGATATACTGATTGTTACTCTGATCAAGAAATGCAGGGAATGAATTTAAGTCTTAATAGGCCATGATCCTTTTGTCATATATGTACCATCTGTGAAATTTAATTCTGATATTTTTTTATTTGTAATCTATGTCTCTATAAATTTCACTAGCTGGTTTTCTGAACACCACAGCTTTTGGCATGCCTAAATGTAAATTGCCGCAGAACCTGCAAGTCTTTAACATCAGGTCATAGGCCATACTTGCATGTGGTCTGATCCTACATACTTGCAAAGTTTTTGTTGATGGTTCTGGGAAGTCTCATAAAGCTGTAGTGGTTTGGTGTGAAGATAACAATTGGCATCATTCTGTAAAAATGATTGGAGGTTCAACCCAATTAGCAGAACTTGGCACAGCTTTAAATTACTTAGAGCTTTTTAAGGAGGAACCTCTAAATTTGATTTGTGATTCTGAGTACGTAGTCAAGGTCCAACGCACGTATCTGATTCTGAACTGTGTTTTTGTTTTGGTTTGGTTTTTTAAAAACAAAAAGGGGAGAGAAGTAGGGAAACCACCACAAAACCAATTGTCAAAAGCACTGTATGTGATGAATCCCTTCTATCTAAGTGGTGCAGCCCAAATTTGCCCTGTGATGAACCACTTTGCAAGTGTGACCCAAAAACACGCTAAATCAGAAAGAACCTACATTAGTTATGGCCAAATCACTAGTTAATGGTCAATGGAAAAGGCCACATCAATTGATAACCTGGGGGAGAGGTTATGCTTGTGTCTTTACAGATCAAGGGCCGCAACGGTTGCTGGCACGAAACGTGAAACCTGTGTTATCTTCCTGACAATGATTGTTACAGCTGCTGTGTTTTGGATGCCCACACAGACAAAGACTAACATGTGGATTACTTTAGCCAACATGACTAACCAGGACTCTATATGCCTAACTACGATGCCTCCGGAAAACCCGTTCCACACATGCGTGGTTGGTGTCTTCCTTGATGACTACAGCAGCATCACACGACTGTTTCAAAATAGTGGTCGATGCAGAGGCATTGCAACGAACTGTAATAATACCAACATGGCACTTTGGATTAATTGCCTCCTGGAAGCAGATATCGAACCACAGGAACTGAAATTGCTGGCATCTATGCCTGTGGACGCTTGTATCAACCTGGTTTGTGAGAAGTGTCAGAACAATATACGAGAACGTGAATGGATAAACTGCAAAATGTTAATGCTACCCTTGATGACTACAGAAATGAAACTCGATGGTGTAATGCCTCACAGAAGAGTCCAAGGGGTGTTGTTGATAATGTGGGACAGCGACCCCGAAAACTCCTGTATGGTGTATTCTTGATCTGTGGAGACAGAGCCTGGCCAGGAATTCCTTCTAATGCTGTTGGAGGACTGTGTATTTAGGGACTATTAACTCTCTTAAAGCCCAATGTATCTATGATAATAGATCACAGAAGAGCAAGATGAGAAAAACACATTTTGCATGTATATGAATAAAAATGTGATGATAATGTAGATTTTTGGGGATCAAGGTTAAGAGTTTTAGTATCTCTTGTATCTGGTGTTGGCACAGCTAAAGCTATGGTCCATGGTATATCTTTGTAATGTTTGTAGATTCTTCTGCAGATATTCTTATGCCAACGAGCACGGAACGTTTGTGAGTGTGAACTGCTGTGCAGTTAGAAGGAAGAAAGATGCGTGAGCTAAAGCAGCAGGAAGGCTGCAGCCGTGTAAGCCGGGGGTGCAAGACTTAGGATTGCATTTAGAGTTAGGATTAGCACTAGGGTTATCATTTAGATAAGGGTTAGTGTTGGATAAGGTTTAGGGTTAGGTTTAGATTAGGGTTAGGGAACAGAGTTAGAGTCAGGGTCAGGATTTGAGTACAAGTAAGGTTTAGGGGTAAGGGCTTATGGTTAGTGCTTGGGGTTAGGCATTTGATAGAGGGTTAGGGCTTAATTTTCAGGTTAGGGTTAGGCTTACTGTTAGGATTAGGCTTTAGAGTTAGTGAATAGTGGAGTTAGTGAACAGTGTTAGTGTAAGCAGTCAGGGTTAGGTTTTAATACTAGGTGTAAAGGGTAGGATTATGGTTAGGATTATGGGTAAGGATTAGAGTTAGATTAGGTTTAGAAGAGGGTTAGAATGTAGGGTTGGAGTTAGCGTTAGGGGTTAATTTTATGTTTTGAGTTAGAGTTAGGATTACGTTTTAGCTTTAGATTTAGTTAGAGTTAGGGATGGGGTTAGCATTAGGGTTAGGGTTAGTGTTAGGCAGTAGTGTTAGTGGAATGGTCAGAGTTAGGTTTTAGATTTATATGAGAGATTGAGGTTGGCTTTGGCATTTAGGGTCAGAATTCTGGTTAGTTGTTAGGGGGTAGTGTTAGTGTAAGTTGTTAGGATTAGTGTAAGGGGTTAGTTTTAGGAGTTAGGGGTAGGGATAGCATTAGCGCTACGTTAATGGGTTAAGGTTTGAATTAGGGATACTTTAGGGTTAGAGTCATTCGTAAGAGTTGCAGGTTAGGATTTAGGGTTAGGGCTTGGTTTTGTTTAGTGTTTGGTTTAGGCCTAGTGTTAATATGATGGGTTAGGGTTAGTTTTAGGGTTAGGCTAGGGTTATGGTTTAGGGTTAGAGGTCACATTAGGATGATATTTCAGGTAAGAGTTTGGGTAAGGCTAGGCTTAGGGTTAGTTTTAGGATTATGGGGGGTTTTGTTTAGGTTAGATTTTGGGCAAAAGGTAGGGTTAGGGTGGTGGTTAGGTTAATGTTATGGTTAGTTTTAGGTGAATGATAGGTGTAGGGTAAGTTTTAACTGCAGGGGTTAGGATTAGGGTTAGGGTAAGGGATGGGTAAGTGTTAGGGTTAGGGCTTAGGGAGTGGTGTCAGTGGAAGTGGTTAGGGTTGGGGTTTAGCTCAGGGTCCCAGGGAGATTTGTCAGGTACCAAGGCCTGGATGAAGAGCTCCCTTCTTGGTCGCACACATCCCAAAAGACAGGGACACGTCTGTGACTGATCTGCCTGGCGCTGTCCCACCAGCAGTGGCAGATGCATCCTGGAGAGGAGTGGAGCTGCCAGGCGTATCTGAGATGCTGTATCTAGGATCCTGTATCTAGGATGCTGTATCTGGGATACTGTATCTAGGATTCTGTATCTAGTATACTGTATCTGGGATGCTGTATCAAGGGCGGAGCCCTCGGTCCCGGGCCGTCCCGGGCAGTCGCAGCCCGAGCGCTCCCGGCCCCGCTTCCGCTGACCCGCCGGGGCCGGGGCCGCGCTGCGGGCGGACAGCGCCGCTCTGCGGCCGCCGGCGGCTCCGGGCCGGGAGGGGGGGCGGGGTCCGGTGGCGGGCGCGGACGGGAATGGCTCCTGCGCGGGATGGGCGGGGCCACGCTGCAGAAGCGCGCGGGCCGAGGAGCGCGTGCCGCCGGTGCGGCAGCGGGAGCAGCGCGCGAGGAGCTGCGGGGCCGGGGGTGAGCGAGGGGCGGGCGGACACCGGGGAGACTGGACGGGGCCGCCCCGGTTCCGGCTAAGGGGGGAGGCTGGAGGGGGAGGGACGGGCTGGTTTCGGCAGGAGGAAGGCGAGGGGCAGGCAGCCGCAACAGCGCGGCCCCGGGCCGGGCCGAGAAAGGGGCGAGGGGGAAACACGCGGGCGGCTGTGAGGGAAGGGAGCCCCGGGCTGAGCGCTGCGCGGGGCTCGGGCGGGGCCGTGGGGCGGAGGGGGAGCCCGTGGGGACACAGGGCAGAGGGAGGAAAGCGAGCGGGAGGGGGCAGCGCCGGGGCGGGAGCGGCGCAGGCGGGGCCGGGGCCGCCGTGGGGGCGCCAGGGGGGCGCGAGGGGCGGGGGCGGCGCTGCCGCGGGGCGGGGCCGGGAACGAGGGGAACGGCGGGAGCGGCGGAGGAGCCTGAGGGCGGGACGGCGCGGAAGGAGCTTGGGCGGGAAAGGCTGAGGGACCTCAGGGAGGAGATGGCGTTGGGGAGGCTGCAGTGGGCAATGCTGAGATAGCTCAGGGACGGGATGGCACTAAGGTTGGTTTCAAAGGGAAATGCTGAGGTACCTTGAGGAATGGATGCTGGCCTGGGAACTATGAACACATCAGGCTGGTTAAGAGAGTGTTCATGACAGAAATTTGTGCAGTGAAGTATTCCAGCAAAGAGAGGGAGAAGAGCAAAACTTAGATCAGGCCTTCTAGGATGCCTGCAGGTTTGGGGACAGGGATGACGAGGTTGTTAATCCGGTCCTAACTATTTCTTTCTCTGTCCCTCTCTTGCAGCACCTGACTGAATGGAGGAGCAAGTGGACGGGAAGTTCCTGCGCCACACACAGATCACATTTATTACTCTCGCCCTCAGAGACCCGGAGATCCAAACCGTTCGCATTGTGCCTGTGCTCATGCGCTTCTCCCAGGGAGAAGGCAGAATGGCAGTAACTGGCCACGTTAAGCCACAGGGTGCACACTCTGCAGCTGTCAAGCCCAGCTCTGCGTTAGCTCACACCTGCGATTTTGCGCCGCACACACAGATTTGAGTTGTTGCTGGTTGTTGCAGCGTTTGGCTTTGGTGAGGACAGCGTGTGTTTGTCAGCAGTTGGTGTAGGTGGAATCTTGAGGAGAAAGCGATATTTCCGTGCCAGAACTGGTTGGTGTTTGCATGGTATTGTGGCGGTTGTTCCCGCAGGCGATCAGTGCTGGAGTATTATTGCAGGATGAGGGCATTTTGGAGGCTTGTCTGTGAGATGCACTAGAGGCAGCAGTTGAAAGCGAAAGGCTGAGATTTGGAGAGTTTGTCGGTGGGTTTTGGACGGTTGTCAGTTGAAGAGTTGGCTGTTTGCAGGTGAGGTGTAGGGCAGAGGGTGAAGCTGACTTTGCCTGGGCGGCGCAACTGGCTGGGTGTGCAGAGCTGAGGAGAGCGGGCTGCTGCGGGGGACCCTAAAGCTGGAGAACCAGCCGGCAGCTCCGGACGCTCCTGCTGCCGGGCAGGGCCGTGCAGGCCAGTGCCCTGGGGCACAGCGGCGTGACAGAAACCATGAGAAGGGGAGCGAGGACGGGGAAGCATGGAGAGGCTTGCAGCACGAGTGGGAGAAGGAGGAAGAAGACTTACAGTGCACTTACACAAGCAATACCACAAATAAACTGTAACAACAACCAGTAAAACAATTAACTCACGTTCCTGACAAGCTGCTTGATTTTCAGGAAGGCAACACACAGGGCGAAAGAAAAATTGCTGTGCTCCATAGCCTTTTCAAGGCATTTTTGCATCCCCGCTCTCCTAGAGAGGATATGTGAGAGGAACTGCAGTACTGCTGCTTCTTCGTTAGATATATTCTGCCCCATCTCCTCTCGCTCCCGGCTGCTCACCTCTTCAGGTGTCCGTTGCACCGATGTTGGATCCTCTGCTTTCCCACAGCTCCACGAACTGCGTCCCGGTCCCGGTCCAGCCGTGCCGTATGCAGCCGGGGCTCGTCCCTCATCCAGCAGTCGTCTCCTCGCCGTCAGTTCTCCATATGGATCACATCGGGGTTACCACTTGTGAGGGCAAAAATCACGGACTCCACACAATTCAATGTGAATTCAAGCTGAAGCCGTTTATTGCTTGCTACGTGTCCATCTCCTCTGCTGCCCACCCTGGAAATCCCTAGAAATCTCTACCAACCCACAAAAGGAGCAGCTTTGCTGCTGTTCAGATCGGCCAGCCAGGTGAACACGGGGCTCGGGGACACACCACAGGGCAACAGGGAGGTCCTGAGGGGACATGAGGGCAAAGGGGGGCCTGGAGGCACCCGAGAGCACCCAGGTGCCCAGGGCTGAGCTGGCCTGTGCCTCCCCAGGCGCAGGGTCACAGTGGGGCCCTTTGTGACCTCACTCTGTGACACCCACTGCCCTGCGTGTGCTCAGTGCAGCCGTGGGCCCAGCCCACACTGTCCGACAGGACGGTGACGGGACAGGGCGTGAGCACGGAGCTGGCGAGAGCCCCGAGCGTAGCCCCAGTCTTTCGGAGAATCCTAGAATCATTTTGGTTGGAAGCGACCCTACAGATCATTGCGTCCAACCATCCCCTATCTCTGGCTGCCCTCAGCAGACTCTGGCTGTGGAGTCCCTGAGCACAGCCCACATCTTTCCCCACTGCCCCAGGCAGACCTGCGGCACCGAGGGATTTTGCCGAAGGTTCTCCCTTCCTTCCCTTCATCCCACAGGATGGGAGAGAGACACCCCAGGCGTCGCAGGGTGAGCTGGGCAGACGGTCCCCCTGTCATCATCGGGGAGGCCTGGGAGGAGAGACCCCCCCAGCCCTCCCGGGGGGGCCTTGGAGGAGAGACCCCCCAGGCGTCGCAGGGTGAGCTGGGCAGACGGTCCCCCTGTCCTCATCGGGGAGGCCTGGGACGAGAGACCCCCCAGCCCTCCCCGGGGGGCCTTGGAGGAGAGACCCCCCAGGCGTCGCAGGGTGAGCTGGGCAGACGGTCCCCCTGTCCTCATCGGGGAGGCCTGGGACGAGAGACCCCCCAGCCCTCCCCGGGGGGCCTTGGAGGAGAGACCCCCCAGGCGTCGCAGGGTGAGCTGGGCAGACGGTCCCCCTGTCATCATCGGGGAGGCCTTGGAGGAGAGACCCCCCAGCCCTCCTGGGGGGTCCTTGGAGGAGAGACCCCCCAGCCTTCCCAGGGTGGCCTGGGAGGAGGTTTGGGATCCCCAGGAGGACAGCCCTCCAGAGGAGCCCTCTGAGACGTCCCTGATCTGGCACCTGGAGATCGGTGAGTGAGGGGCGCTGATTGTCTGGGCAGGGTGGGGCCCAGAGATCGTTCCCCACTCGACACCAGGGTCACGGTTCCCCACACGCTGGCAGGGGGTTCCCACGGGTGGGGATTATGCTGCCTGAAGCCCAGGGCTGCTCCGAGCTGGGAGCCGGCCCCAGCACAGCCTCTGCGGGCAGAGGGGACCCAGCTCCTGCTGCAGGGCACGGGCAGCGAGGGGCAGCTGGGCGAGCAGGAGGCAGCCGTGCTGCGGGACGGGGACCTTTCCTGCCTGTCTGAAGCGAGTTCCTCACCCACTGCACCGGGCGCTTTCCCCGTCCTGCCTGGCTCCAGCATTGCAGCCCGTCTGCCGGGCACCCTGCAGCCCTGGCACGCACGGGGAGACTGTGCCGGGGCAGCGGGCGTGCGGCTGGACGGGGGGCAGATCTCCTTCTGCTCTGTCCTGCCTGCAAACCTCTCTGCAGCCCTCCCTGCTCTCCCCCTTTATTAGATGCCACCTGGTTGCCGGTGTATGAATTTGCAAAGGGTCACGTGGACTTCATCACGGCCTTTGTCAGAAACCCAGAAAAGGTAACCGCAGCCGCTTTAAAGGCGGCTGTGCTGGCGGCTGCTGACAGGGGCTCTGCTGCGGGTGCTGGAGGGTGCTGGCTGGGCAGAGCTGCTGCTCCCAGGTCTCCACATGGCACTGCACCCCCATGCTGCGGTGCCCACTGCTTGTGTGTCCTGATTCTCACACTCCCTGTTTGCCTCTCTGCTCCCTGGCTCTAGGAGGAGAGCCAGAAGATGCAGTTTCTGCAGAGCATCTGTGCCCTGTGTGACACCAGCAGGGGCTCCAGCTTGTCCCTGGGCCTAGATCTCTTCTGCCAGATATTCCAGCTGGCAGACAAAATCAAGGTGAGGGGCTACCCAGCGGCTCTGGGGAAGGGCTTGAGGCCCCTGACACTGGCACCCAGTGAGGACATTGTTGGGCAGGGCCAGGGGCTGGTGGCACTGGGTCCCATCCCAGCTGTGCTCTGCAGGTGCTGCTGGAAGAGGAGCCCAGGGACCAACTGCGCACGGTGCTGCGGCAGATCGCCATGCGTGCCGTTGCCGAACTGAGGTACCTGCCCATCCCTCCCGGGGACCCTTGCCCCCGAGCCCCATGTCCACCTGTACGAGGCCTCCACGCACTGCTCCCAGCACCAGTGTCTGACTGGCTTGTCTTTCTTTGCAGCCTAGTGGAGATGGTGCTGGAGGGCAAGGAGACAAGCCTCCTTGAAGCCTGCTTCTCCAGCGTCTTCTTGCTTCCTCCAGAAGAGGAAATGCAGGGCCTGGACTGTGACCTCTACCATGTGGTAAGTGCTGGGAGAGCTACAGGAGCCCCCAGTCCCTCTGGGCTGCTCTCCAGCCACCCTGCACTGTGATATGACCAGAGATCCAAGCAGGGCAGGGTCTCAGTTCTGCTGTCCCACCCTCATCCCTTGGTCCCCTGCCGGCGGGCCTGGCCATGTCCAGTTTTGCAGGCTGCTCTGCCCGCAGCAGATTATTTGTCCCTGGGTCTCTCCCAGGCACAGCGAAGCAGCGCAGGAGTCGTCCCTCAGTGCTGGGAGTTCAGATCAGTCCCCTGGGGGTGAGAGGGATGGCAGGAAACACGACCACAACTCCTTGTCTTCTTGCAGACCATGCAAACCATGGACAACATGCTAACGAGGCTGGTGCTCCGGTGTCGTGTCTCCAGAGTCAGAAAGCTGCTGCACAATAACTTCCAGGTCTGGAGTGTGCAAAGTCTGGGCTTCGCAAGGGCTGTTCCTCACCCTGGGGGACGGGGTGTCCATTCTGGAGCGGACAGTCCCACCCCGTGCCGTGCAGAGAGCGCTGCCGGGAGGGTGCCCACCTCCCCGGGGAACCAGGGGCTGCCCTCCAGGCTCTTCTGCAGCACAGTGGCCGCAGAGGGTGGCATCTGCCTTCCTGCCTGGCCACAGGGCTGGCCTGGGGCTTGTGCCCCAAGCCTGCCAGGGACCCCAGGGCAAGAACCTCACTACAGGCTTTGTTCAAGACCAGGGGAAGCCTTAATGGACTGGGCCAGTCCAGCCCAGGACTTGAGCTTCTGCTGGAGCGGTGGCTGCTCCCAGGGCTCTCCAGCAGCTTGTCTCTCCCCAGATGCTCATGACCTTCACCAGCTCCAGCAGAGCATGTGTGCAGGAGAGGGCTATGGGCAGGATCGCTATGCTGAGCCATTTACTGTCCAACTTAGTGAAGGTAAGGACCAGGCACACCTTGCTCTGGCAGGACCCACCTCTGCCCCAGTCCTGTGTCAGCTGGGACTGCCCAAGGAGCCCAGGGGAAGGCCAGGTCTGGCAGCTCTGCCTGTGTGGGGCTGTTCAGGGAGATGGGGCCCACAGGGCCCTGCAAAGCTCTGACCTGCCTGCATCCAGCCCTGGGCACACCCTTGGGTTCAGGGCTTTATCCCCAGGTGCCCTCAGCCCTTCTGTTCTTCCTCCTCCCTTGGCCAGGCTGATCCCAATGAGGACAGACAAGCCTTGTACGCATCGACCCAGATCCCAATCCTCGGACAGCTGCTGGGACATCTTGTCCTGCTCCTGTCATCCAGGGGAGAAGAGATCAGACATTTGGCTTTGGATGCTCTTTATTCCCTCTTCAAAGTCAAGTATCAGCAACACTGTAAGAGAAGCTGTGGTGGGATGAATCCCCCTGCACACCAACATCACCCAATACCTCTGCTAATCTTCCTGAGCATTGCAATGAATTGTTCTCCTGCTTGCTGGAGACACCACCATCATGTCACCAGCCCTGGCCCTGCTCCTGACCCCCACACTCTGTCCCAGGCTGTTGATGGTCCCGTGTAGCTGAGCTGCTCCTCAGGATCATCTTCCCATCTCTCCCGAGGGGCCCGTATCCCTGCCCCGCAGCACTGCGGCCATGCGAGCCGTCCCCCACGTCACCATTATTCCAGCCATGGCGGACTGAACTGTGGGACTGCATGCAGAGCTCTAGGGCCTTGGAGTTTCCAGGGCCAGGAGCATTCGCACACGTACAGTGGAGGCGGGTCAGCCTTTCCGTGGCCCCGCTCTCCACCACCTCCTCCCCAGACCCTGGGTCATAATCTCCCTCCTCAGCCACTCCAAGTTCACAGCTCTTTCCAATGCTGGGGAAGCTGCTGTGTCTTACCCACTCTTCTGCGTTTGCCCCGCTCTTTAGGTGCGACACTGCCAGAGAAGAACGCACAGCTCCAAGGGGATTGGGAAGCCAAGGCCGCCTCCCTGCGCTCTTCGCCCAGCACCACTCACGTTGCCATGGTAACAAGCTCCCCCCTTGCTGTCCCTCCTGGCTGTGGCACCAGCAGCGGACTTGTGAGAGCAAAGGCCTCCACAATCAGGGGGCTGGCGTGGCCTCCCTGTCCCTGCTGAGAGGGTTCCTGCTGTCCCCGAGCAGGGACGATGCGAGGGCTGCTCTCCAGTGTCCCAGCAGCAGCCCCAGTCCTGCTGGCCACCAGCAAGCCCTGGTTCACGGCAGGGCCAGCACGCTGCGCAATGACCGCAACCCTCCTCCCTCTCCCCGGGCCTCTCTTCTCCTCCTCCCCAGCAGTCACTGCCGCCCCTGCTGCCAGCTTTGCTGCGGGCACTGCCGCAGCACCGCCGGGCGGCTCTGCAGGGCTGCTGGCACTGCCCGGCTACGCAGCAGCACCGGGGCACTCGGTGTGACTTGGCGTCGCTGCCTCCCTTCCTCCCTTAGCTCTTTGCAGAATACCTCCAGCCTTCTGAGAGGACAGACATGGTCCTGGTGTTCATCGAGGCCTTGAGCGACTCCAGCACCTTTGACAAGGAGATGGCCAGAAACCCACTGGACGTGGTCACGGGAAACCCTGAACTCTGGCTGGTGGATGTAAGTGGCCTGTGGTTGGATCGCCCTGTCCTTCGGCCCTGTCAGGCCTTGTTCCTCCCTCCATCCCTCTCTTCCTCCCCACCCCTGGTGTCTCGGGCACCTGAAGTCACCTGAAGGTGGCAGAGAGGGATGGAAAGGGCAGCTGAGGAAATGGCTGCACTCCAGTGGCAGCACCATCCTCACCTGTGTCCCCTCCAGGTGCCAAAGATCACGAGCTGCATCCCCAAAAACCTGGAGAGCATCAGCACGACAGCAGCCCGGCCGGCAGGGCGTGGAGTCCCTGCTTCTGCTGATGGCCAACAGGAGCCCTGGGGAGGTGGTCTCAACGCTGCTGACAATCGCTCCACCAGGAGACAGGTACCGGCCCCAAAAGCCATGAGGCCTTGTTCCCTGTGGGGAGAGGGGCCCGGAGACGCTCTGGCTGCCAGCGCCAAGGAATCCTGCAGGACACCCCCGAGGAGCAGGACCCTCCATCCCAGCACGCTTTCCAGCGCTGGGGTCAGCCAGGCCCGCAGCAGCCACAGCTGATCGAGCCAGCCCAGAGCCCCCCACTGCGCTCCTGCCAGCCCCACGGGAGCACCAGCTCAGCCTCTGCTGCTGCCCAGGGCATCCCAGGCGTCCTGCAGCGCGGAGCCCGGACACGCTGCTGTGGCCCAGGCTGCCCTGCTGATAGAGCGCTCTCTTGCAGCACTGCCCTGGCACTGTGGGAGGTGATGTTCTCCGTGCCCCAGACCCTGCTGAGCGTTTTGAAGGAGCTGCTCATCCAACTTCGGGACGCAAAGACCAGGCTCTTCTGCACACACCTGGGGGACCACTGCCTCGTTAGAATGGCTGTGAGTGACCGGAAAAACACCCTGGTGCCCTTGGCCTGGCGCTGGGGTGCCTGCTCCAAAGGCCTTTCCTGCCATGGTGGGGCCTGGTGGCTGCCTGGGGAGCTCTCCACACATGGACCTCGTCCCAAAAGGGCAACTCTCTTCTTCATACAGGCAAGGAAAATGAAGGTCATGCTGCCAGACCTGATGCGGGTCCTCCAGAACGGCAATAAGGCCATCACGATCGAGGCTCTGGCCATCTTCAGAACCATGATGGCTCGACTGAAGAGGAAGGAGGCCAGTCCCATTGCCGTGCCGCTGGCAAAATTTCTCCTGCCCTTCTTTGATGACGTAAGGCTGATGTATAAGGCTGAGCCCCACGGATGGGCACTGGACAATGACAGCTGCCCTTCAGCCCAGCCACTCAAAGCAGGGGCTTCTCTCCTTTCTCCCCGGGGCTCTTGTGGGATGGTTTCTGCGTTCGGCAGCCCAGCCCAGCTTCTCCCTGCCAGCTGCTCCCACAGCTCCTCCCCACCATGGCTGCTGAGGCTGCTGGGGGATGCTGGGACGGCACTTTGAGGCACAGGCACTGACTGAGCAAGTCCCTTGAGCGTCCCTTCACGCACCCAGGGCTGCAGATCTGGCCACAACTGCAGCGTGCACAATGCCGCCCTGGAGCGTCTCCCCTCCCATCAGCCATGCAGGAGCTTCTGCTCCCCGTGGGCAGAGAGCTGCTGGTGCTCAGGTCCTACTGTGCTGCTCCCTCCCAGGAGCTGAGCCAGCTGAGAGAGATCTCCATCAACCTCTTCAGAGACCTGATGAAGATGGTGGTGTGGAACGACAAGAGGGAGATGAAGAACACAGTGCGACTTGGCCTGCTCCCTCTCTTCTTCCACATGAGTGACCAAGTGCAGAGCGTGGCCAAGGTACAGATTTCAAAGCTGAGCAGTGATGCAGGGAAGAGACCCCTGGGCGTTTGGGCCAGGGCATCTCCCCGCTCCCTAAGGGCAGAATCACCCCAGGAACAAAGCCCAGAGCAGGGGGACACCAGGTCTCCTGCCCCAGACAGTGCTGCCATCTCCCAGCTTCTGCTGTTCCACAGGCTGCCGGGGAAACCCTCCTTGCTGCCGCAGAGCTGCTCAGGTGGAAACAGCTCCAACGCCTGGTGCAGGCAGAGCAGACATGGCGGATTGGAGAGAGCTTGGTGAGGACAACCCCCAAGGCCCAGGGCCCAGGCTGGACAGGGCTGCCCCACATGTCTGTGCTGTGGGCTCTGCAGATGTGCCTCGCCTGTCCTGCTGCAGCCCCGAGCTGCATCCTTGTTCCCTGTCCTCAAGAACAGAGCCCCCAGGGGCTCTTCCCTCTGCCCCGCAGCCAGCGGGAGGGAGTGCTCTCAGCGCCCCTGGGACCCTCGGCCTGTGTCTCTCTCTCAGCCCCACAGGGCTCCTGGCTGAAAAACGGGGATGGCCGGGGCGGAGGGAAGGGGAATGTGTGTTGTTGTGGGGAGGGACTGGTCCGGCCAGCTGGGGAGGGACAGTGACGTGCTCACACCCTTGTCCTCTCTCCAGCTGGAGCGGGACAGGAGCAGAGCTCAAGAGCTCTTGAGTCAGAGCCTGCCGTACCTGAGGGATGCTCAGGCCAGCTTGCGAGAGGCGGCCGTGAGGTTCATTGGTGAGTCACAGCGCCCGGGTCCCTCTTTCGGCAGTCTGGCCCCAGTCCCCACTGCTGCCCTGGCACAAGGAGCAGCCTTGTGGCTGCCAGAGCCCCGGCTGCCCCGGGCAGGGCCTTGGCCTCCCCTCCCAGCCCTGCCCACGCAGGCGGGCTTGGTGGCCGCCTTGCCCGGTCCCACCATCTCGGCTCCTGCTCTCCCCTGGGGTCAGCCCTGATGAGGGGAGGGAGCAGGGGCTGACGAGCTCTGTGCCCAGGGCTGGCTGCGTGGCCCCTGAGGGACCGAAGGGAGGAGGAGGAGCTGGCTGAGATCTGCAGCGGGGAGTAGGGAGCGTGGTCGGGAGGGGATGCATGGGGGTCTCTGCAGACGTGGGAGCTCATCTGGGTTCTGCTTCTTTCCTTTGCAGCCCTTCAGCCCTTGAAGCGGGACAGAGAACCCTCCATCCGCTCCCTGGCAGCTCAGACCATCCGCATCCTGAGCAACCCAAGGGAGCAGCCACGATCGCAATGGACCCTGCGAGGCCTGTGCTGCTGGCGCCGCTAAGCCCGGCGGAGGAGCAGCTCTTCTCGGGAGGAGGGCTGGAGTTTAATAAAGCTGGAGGAGAATGCCAAAGCCCTGGTGTCCTTCAGATGTGCAGCGCCCTGAGCGTGCTGAGCAGACGGTGTCGTTCCCGGGCTCTCCCGCTGCCGCGGGACATCTGTCCGTCAGCACAGCCTGGTTCCAGGCGTAGTCACGGTGCCGGCGGGCGGGCGCTCGCTGGCCCCCAGGCCCTGCCCTGCAGGGTGAGGCCGGGGAGGCAGAGGCCGTGCGGGCATGGCAGGCACGGGGGCAGCAAAGACACGCAGTTTTACAGCAGGGCTGGTCCCAGCGCCTCAGGAGCTGTTTCCCACTGTTTTGCCCTCAGCTCCCGCCACCCCCGAGGGTTTCCACAGCACCGTCTCAGCGAGCGAGACCCTCTGCTCCGGGCTGCCAGGCCTCGTCTCTCGCGCTGCCCTCCCCTCCTCGCCAGCAGCTGCCGCCCAGCGCTTTCACCCTTTCCTGGAGACGCTTTCCCAGTGTGTGTTTGATATAGAGAGATTCCCTGCACTGATATTCCACAGTTACATGAGAAAAAAGCTGAGCGGTAGATCTACCAGAGAAAGGTTTCCAAACAGGTCATTTAGCACAAGAACAGCAGTGTGCGTGGCTGCGCAGAGCACGGCTGTGCTGTTTGTAGGAAAGGTTCCGCATGTATCTATCTACTTGCACAGTCCTGCATTTCTCATGTGGACAGATGCAAGGTAGCTCAGCTAGTAGAGGAACAAAGACAGTCGTAGGCAGTACTGAATGCTGCTCCACAGTACTTGTCTGCCATGGCAAATGCTTCACAGTGGCCCGAGGAAAGACTCTTAACAATCGATCTACAAGAGAAACAGACCATGGCATGACACAAAAGAGCAGCAGAGCATCTCTTCACAACCTTGTCCCTGATATAGAAGCTGAGGACAAACACTTGTGTCCTTGTGTGACAGCAAGTGCCTGACAGAGCCCGACTGAGCTCGATAGGTCCCAAAGGAGCCCGACAGAACCTGCCAATGTCAGACAGTCTTTGCCAGGCCTTGTCAGACCCTGGCGCTCTCAGTCGAGCTTTGTTGAGCTCTCCTGGATTCTGTAGGGCTTTGTAGGGTTCTGATGAACCCTGTCGGGCTCTGTCAAGCTCTGCTGAGCCCTGTCAGGCCCTCTCGGTCCTTGTTGGGCTCTCGTCAAGCTCTTTTGGGCTCTGTGGGGCTAAGTTGGACTCAGTCAGTTCCTGTCAGATTTTGTTTGGCTCTTTCCAGTACTGTCTGGCCCTGTCAGGCTCTGTGGAGATCTGTAAGGCTCTGCCAAGCCGTGTTAGGTCCTGTCAGGCTCTGTAATGCTTTGTTGAGCTCTTTTTGCATCCGTCACACTTTGTCAGCCTCTGTTAGGTCCTGCTGTGCTCTATCATTCTGTATCATGCGCTGTCGGGATTCGTCAAACCCTTTCGAGCTCTGTCGAGCTCTGTCGGGCTCTGTTAGGCTTTGTCATGCACCATAAGTGCTCCAAAGACTGGATGCACTTGCGATGCTTGTATTCACAGAATTATTGCATATTCATTACAATTTGGGGGAACTTGTAACATACAATGCAGCTATAGTAAGAAAGACTTGCATATACCTGGGGGAGCGTGATGTCAATTATTTCACGGTCTTTGCTGCCATCTAGTGTCTATTGAGGGCATGCACTAGAACACACATTTGGTGGGTACCTGCAGACATGTGCCTGTTCCTGGACGGGCCTGTGCGTGAAAGCATTTGTGCCTAGAAATGCTTGTCTGTCCACCTGCGTGTGCCTTGAGGTGGGCTCCATTCATGCTTTAGTTTGCGTGTACCGCTGTGCTCTTTGTTGGAAAAGTTCTGCGTATATCTAGTTGCACAGTCCTGCATTTCTCATGCGGACAGATGCAAGGGAGCTCTGCTACTAAGGGAACAAAGTCGCAGGCAGTACCGAATGCTGCTCCACGGCACTTCTCTGCCATGGCAAATGCTTCACAGTGGCCTGAGGAAAGATGCTCAGCAATCGTTGTACAAGAGAAAGGAGACTGACCATGCCATAGTGCGAAAGAACAGCAGAGCATCTCTGCACAAGCTTGTCCCTGATATAGAAGCTGAGGACAAACACTTGTGTCCTTGTGTGAGAGCATGTGTCTTTCCTGTAAGTGTCTGATTGTTTGGCACAGTTACATGTGGTGGGGTCGGCTATCAACATCTAGGATACCTGCAGGTCGGTCCCTGTTGGTGCAGAGACAGTGTGCCTGTAAGTCAGTCTGTGTTCGTTAGCACCTGCTGTATCTATCCATCGCTCTACACATGTCTGAGTCCATGTCTTTCCCTCCACAAGCATGTGTGTTGATTTCGTCGCACATGTGCATCTGTGCTGGTGTAGAGCTCAGTGGAGTGTGTCTGGTGACACGAGATAATCGAAGCCAAACCTTTGTTTTCTGGGACTTCTGCCTGGACACCTGTACACACACGAGCTTTAGAATTATCCAAAGAGAAGAAGATATAATACACTTTCACGTGAAAATCTCTAAAACTCCAGTTGAGATTCTTAAAATCAATGTTGACATGTTGAGAGTATACTTTCAATATTTTGGATATCCCTGTGAAACTTTTTACATTCTCGCAAAGTTTTCCAAATCCCCGACAATATTTTGACACTTTCACGTCAAAATCTCTAAACTCCAGTTGAGATTCTTAAAATCAATGTTGACATGTTCGGAGTTCCCTTCAAAATTTTGGATATCTAGGTGAAACATTTTAAATTCTCAGCAAATTTTCCAAATCCCCGACAAGATTTTTACACTTTCACGTCAAAAATCTCCAAAACTCCAGTTGAGATTCTTAAAAACAATGTTGACATGTTTAGAGTTCCTTTCAACATTTTGGAAATCCCGGTGAAACTTTTGACATTCTCGCAAAGTTTTCCATATCCCCGACAGGATTTTTACACTTTCACGTCAAAGTCTCTAAAACTCCAGTTGACATTCTTAACACCAATGTTGACATGTTTGGAGTTCCCTTCAACATTTTTGAAATCCCGATGAAACTTTTTACATTCTCAGGAAATTTTCCAAATCCCCGACAATATTTTGACACTTTCATGTCAAAATCTCTAAAACTCCAGTAGAGATTCTTAAAATCAATGTTGACATGATTAGAGTTCCTTTCAACATTTTGGAAATCCCGGTGAAACTTTTTACAGTCTCGCAAAGTTTTCTAAATCCATGAAGGATTTTTACACTTTCACGTCAAAATCTCTAAAACTCCAGTTGAGATTCTTAAAATCAATGTTGACATGTTTAGAGTACCTTTCAACATTTTGGATATCCCAGTGAAACTTTTTACATTCTCGCAAAGTTTTTCAAATCCCCGACAAGATTTTGACACTTTCACGTCAAAATCTCTAAAACTCCAGTTGAGATTCTAAAAAAAAAGGTTGACATGTTTGGAGTTCCCTTCAAAATTTTGGAAATCCTGATGAAACATTTTAAATTCTCAGGAGAATTTCCAAAACCCCGATAAGATTTTTAGACTTTCACGTCAAAATCTGTAAAACTCCAGTTGAGATTCTTAAAATCAATGTTGACATGTTTAGAGTTCCTTTCAACATTTTGGAAATCCCGGTGAAACCTTTTTACACTCTCGCGAAGTTTTCCATATCCCCAGCAGGATTTTTACACTTTCACGTCAAAGTCTCTAAAACTCCAGTTGAGATTCTTAAAACCAATGTTGACATGTTTGGAGTTCCCTTCAACATTTTGGAAATCCTGATGAAACTTTTTACATTCTCAGGAAATTTTCGAAATCCCCGACAAGATTTTGACACTTTCACGGGCCTGACAAAGACTGACAAAGCCCAATAAAGCCTGACAAAGACCTGTAGAGCCCAACAGAGCCCAGAAAAATCTGACAAACTGGAGTTTGGTTTTCAATACTTTGAGTCCCTGTAAACTAAGAAAATTCAATAATCTTATGCTCTCTTATCTAACCACTTCCTCTTCCTGCCCTGCTAGCAATCTATCATCTAGGTACTGCACCAACACCGCCTCAGGGCTGCGTTCACACTCCTGTAAAATCTGTTCTAAACCTTGCCCAAACAAGTTGGGTGACTCTGTAAATCCCTGGGGGAGTACCGTCCATCGCAACTGTTGTTTTCTATGAGTGTCTGGGTCCTCCCACTCAAAGGCAAAATAATTTCAACTTTCCTCATTGTCGAGGGTTAAGATTGCGGGGTGACAATAAAACCCTGGCACATGTATTGTTAACCTCCTCTCCCCCCCACTTCCCCCTTTTTGCCCCTCCCTCTCCCCCCTTCCCACTAAGGACAGGCGATCGGGAGGGAAAGAAGAACAGAGAGAAGAGAGTTGGAAAAATTAAAGATGTTTTACTAATGCTACTAATAAGAATAGAGAAAATAATACAAAATATACAAAACCAATCTTGAAAGTCTCAGCAACTGCAGAGCCAGCACCCAAAGTCCTGGATTGGACTCCGCAGCCAAGTGGAGCTGGATTCAGTCTCTCACTAGGCCTCAGTTCTCAGGGACGACCAGCCAGATCCTCTCCTAAGGTCGGCCATAAGGAAAAAGGGAAAAGGGACGAGATCCTCGTGATCTCCCACTTTTATATGAAGTATTCACGTGAATGGAATGTTATACACAGTTGGTCAGTTTCTTAGTCACTTGTTTCTCGTCGCCCCTCTCGCGAGATGTCCATCCATGCTTATCAATATGTTTGCATTCCATTGCTAGGTTTACCAAAACATGTGTCTGGTTCTCCAGGAAAATGCAGTTAATATGAAGGCTTTAGCTGACAGGCAAAATTCACTGAAAGAGAAACTTGTTTTTAACAAAACCAGGACACTCATCTAGTGGGCAAGTCCAAAAGGCATCTTTTTAGTCTATCACACCACACCACTTATTATCTGGGCTTAGGTAACTCAGAAGGGTATACGGGTTAGCCACCACGGGAAATCGACTCACAGTCCCCTTGTTTACCTCCCTCAGATCATGTACCAGCCTCCATTTCCCATCTTTTTTTATTTTTACAGGTAAAATGGGGGTGTTAAAGGGAGACATGTAAGGTTCAAGCAAGCCTTTTTCTAACAACCTTTCTATTTCTGGTTTTAACCCCCTTCGACCTTCTGCAGATATTGGATATTGTCTTACCCGAATGGGTATTTCTGGGCTAGAGATTTTAACTTTAAAGGGCGTTATGTTCAGTTTCCCTACTGAATCTTCCGTATACCACACTTCACGATTAATTTTATTCTCATCTTCCACCCTGAGAGGACATAATCTTATCCGAATTTCTTTCTCCGTTACTTCTAAATTAACACCCAATTCGATTATTAAATCCCGCCCCAAGAGAATATATTCAGCTTCACGAACTAAAAGTAAATTTCCCACTCCTATTATGGAGTTGGTTCCGATAATCACCCCCTTTATAACAAGAACACGAAATGGCTCCCCTTTTGCCCCAATTACTTGCATGGTGTCGGAGGATATTTTGCATCCCCTGGGCAAGGCTTGTATGGTAGATCGCTCTGCCCCGGAATCGACAAGAAATTCAATTTCTTGCTGCTGGGGGCCCACTTTCAATTTTAGCAAGGGCTCTGTTCCTTTTTGGGTCCCCAGCAAAAAGAGCCCCTGACACTCCTATTCCGCTTTGAACATTTTCTCATCCGCCATTTTCTTCCTTACAGTTCCACTTAATGTGCCCTTTCTTTCCACAGTACAAACATTCTATCGGCTCACCCCATTCCATTGTAGTCTCGCTATTAAGGGGTCTTGTCTTAGGACTAGGCCCCTTATACTCTGCCCTTCGATCTTTGGATTTCTGAGCTGTACCTTCTCTGACTGCTGCAACCATCATTCGTACAGTCCTCCGCTCCTTTTCATCCTCTCTCCTGACATACACTTTCTGAGCTTCCCTCAATAGTTCATCTAACAACATTTCCAAATTTCTACTTTTTGTTGCCCTCAGTTTCTATTACTTCTCTAGGGGAGCTCACACCATTTCAGGTGTCAGGCTACCCCGAGAAGCATACGGCTTGTCCTAGCCCCGCCTCCTTCCCCCTCCGCCGCTTCTAGCAGCGCTTTTTCTTTTTTCTTTTTTTTTTTTTTTTTTTTTTTAATATATATTTTTCTTTCTCTCCTTGCTGCAGTTTAGACACAGGCAAGGCCACATGGACGGGGGAGGTTCAGTTTATCTTACAACTTAGCACAGGCTTGTGATTTATGTTACAACACAGGCCTGGGATATTTCGCTTTCTTATTTTTCCATTTAATTCCAGTCATAATATACTTCATATGCAGTTCCAATTACCTCAGCAATAGTTACGTTCCTCAGTCTCATTTACCTTTGCAGACGTCAGAAAAACAACATATTAAACATCAATTCCTTACATTAATTTTAGATCCAAATCAGTCTATCCACAGAACAACACTAACTTCAATACAGCTAATTCAGAATTTCACATTCAAATCACTTCCCCCACTAATTTATTCTCATGTGTACAGATGCAGCTTAACGGGGAGCAAGGTGGTACTTTAATAATGGAACCAGTTCTCATTTTGTAATTATACCATCCCCAAACCAGGACCCAACCTCCGGTGTGCACACAAAAGAGCCAAATCCAGCACACCGAGATGTGACACAGCCTATCACAGAGCTGTGCAAGTTCAGATGCCAGAACAAAGCCAGCATGCCAGAAAGAAAAGCACTGGCTATCACACACAAAACTCCATTACCACATTCACACAGTCAAGATCGCTTGCAGTTCATCTCACGTATATGTATTAGGTCCTAAGAATTTATCAACCCGCCCAGCTACTCCTAGCGGGTCCTCTAAAAGGCTCCTCATTTCCTTTTTAAAATCTCTAACGTCTCCGGAATTGAGGGGCACCGCCACATACCCCGTTCCCACCTGTGGACCTCCCATCGCAATTTCTCGCAATGGATATAATTGTCCCGTCGCCTGGTACTGCTGCTGTCTAGTTTTACTAGGTGTGACGGGCCCTGTGGGTTGACTAAGATTCATTTCCTCCAGGTTCGGTGCCAGTGGTGGAGCATGGGGACTAGGGGCCAACACCAGGGTGGTGGCGGCGGCACATAAGGTGGGGGTGTTACGGGAATTTCTTCCTCATGCCGCTTGTTTCTTTGTTTATCGTACTTCTCATCCCCCTTTACTTTTAAGGGATACAGATTGATCCTAGTTTCTGACCCTATCTATAAGCGTGCATAATCACTCTCCTCTTGACTAAATGGTTCCTTTGAGTTAACATAAAGATTCAGGGCTTGGCAAATCCAATCCTCAGAGGATCCGAATACTGGCCAAAACAGGTGGTCCTTACGGATTTCCTTACCACCCCAAACTTCCATACAATAGTGTATCATTTTTATTTTACTCTTACCCCGCCTAGAGGGGTAAATCGTTCCAATATTTGATCATTAATCCTAGTAGACTATCCTGAGGAATCGCTTGCGAATCCCCACCCATGGGACCAGAAGGTCTACTTTTCTTCTGTTCCATCTTCCAGGGTACACACACGCTCCCCTCGTTCGTGACTCGCTCCCTCGCGGGCTACGAGAACTGCACTACTGGAGGGTCCGCACTCGCTTCGTCCGCAATTGGACGTCTCAGTCGTCGTACCCCAGGAATCCCAGCCCCAACCCGAGTGGAAATCCGGCCTATACTCACGCGTCCTGCGTCTTCACTCGGGGTCTTCGTGCACAAAGTTTAAGGGGCTACCGGCATTTGCTTTGCTTATTGCAATTTAGAAGGTTCGTTGGTGAAGGGTGGTGACAAAATCCTCCAAGGGCCGCTAGAAAGAGAAGCGGGGCGCCTCCCTCAAAAAGGATCGCCGCCGAATATCCTTCATCCGAGTCACGGCACCAAATTGTAATAAATTTTGACTCAATCTTGTAAATAACAAGAATTTATTTAGAATCCGGCAATAAGCAAAGACAGCGCTGGGTGCGGCCTAGAGACCTCAGTCTCTCTCACAGCACGCGCACACCGCTAATTCAGTTTTCTGGGTTTTTATAGTCCATCTCTGGTCCACAGCTTCCGGATGTAACTTTCCAACTCACGGTGTGCCTTGCATCATGTGGGGTTGACTGCTGTGTAGCCAGTTTCGGTCACCTTACTTTGGTTACTTATTAGGCAGAACAAAGCAAGTAAGCATACAATCACTTCTCAGACCTCAAACAAACATCTCCTTATTAGGTAAATACAACAAAGCGAGTAAGCATACAATCACTTCTCAAAACTCAAACAAACATCTCCAGGAGCTTTAATGAACAAGCATTCCTCAGAACTGCTTGTTACAATGGGTTTTACAAGATCAGGGTGAGGTTACTTCTGTGTGGTGAGGTGAAAGACCACAAGAAGCCTGACAGGTTGGGTTCCCTGCTTGAAGGGCAGTTTCTGAGATAGTCGAGCTTTCCATGGTAGTGGGAAAATGAAATGAAGGAGAGGGAGAAAAAAAGGCAAGAAGAGCAACTTGGAAGATAGAGACTGAATATCAGGAGGAAGAAATGTCACTGGAAGGGCAGTGCTGTGGGGCAAGAGGTCACCCAGAGGTAGTCTGGATCAGCCCATGGTTTGTGTTCCAAAGAACAGCCAGTGAGGGTGCAGACACAGCAGTGAAGGTGCAGAAATGCTGGGGTGAGAGCAGGTGGGGAAGTGAGATGGGCGTCTATAGCCTGCAGGGAAAGAGGGGCAGGGGTAGGACTGTGTGGAGCAGCCTGTGGTGGAGATGGCAAAGGGCGCGGGCAAGGCTGGAAGGCACCCACAGAACCCAGGTCTCTTGTCACCTTGGCCTTGGCAGTTGTCTCTGCCACTGAGGCCAATGAGAAAACATGTTGTCCTTGTTATAAACGAAGTCGAGTTTTTGAGTTTTGAGTTTTTGGGGGGCAATGGGGCTGCCAAATAGTGAGCCTGGGCGGGCGATGGGGCTGCCAAATAGTGAGCCTTAGCGGGGCGATGGTGCTGCCAAATAGTGAGCCTTGGGGGGCTATGGGGCTGCCAAATAGTGAGCCTGGGCGGGCGATGGGGCTGCCAAATAGTGAGCCTTAGCGGGGCGATGGTGCTGCCAAATAGTGAGCCTTGGGGGGCTATGGGGCTGCCAAATAGTGAGCCTTTATGGGGCTATAAGGCTGCCAAATAGTGAGCCTTAGGTGGCGTTGGGGCTGCCAAATAGTGAGCCTTGGGGGGCTATGGGGCTGCCAAATAGTGAGCCTTGGGGGGCTATGGGGCTGCCAAATAGTGAACCTTGGGGGGCTATGGGGCTGCCAAATAGTGAGCCTTGGGGGGCTATGGGGCTGCCAAATAGTGAGCCTTGGGGGCTATGGGGCTGCCAAATAGTGAGCCTTGGGAAGGCTATGGGGCTGCCAAATAGTGAGCCTCTGCGGGGCTATGGGGCTGCCAAATAGTGAGCCTTGGGCGGCTATGGGGCTGCCAAATAGTGAGCCTTGGGGGGCTATGGGGCTGCCAAATACTGAGCCTTGGGGGGCTATAAGGCTGCCAAATAGTGAGGCATAGGGGGCGACGGGGCTGCCAAATAGTGAACCTTTGGGGGGCGAAGCGGCTGCCAAATGGTGAGCCTTGAGGGGCTACGGGGCTGCCAAATAGTGAGCCTTGGGGGGCTATGGGGCTGCCAAATAGTGAACCTTGAGGGGCTATGCGGCTGCCAAATAGTGAGCTAAATAAGACTATGGAGGTCCCAAATAGAGAGCCATAGGTGGCGATGGGGCTGCCAAATAGTGAGCCTTGGGGGGCTATGGGGCTGCCAAATAGTGATCCTTGGGGGCCTATGGGGCTGCCAAAGAGTGACCCTTTGGGGGGCTATGGGGCTGCCAAATAGTGAGCCTTTGGGGTTCTATGGGGCTGCCAAATAGTGAGCCTTGGCGGGCGATGGGGCTGCCAAATAGTGAGCCTTGGGGGGCTATGGGGCTGCCAAATAGTGTGCCTTTGAGGGCTATGGGGCTGCCAAATAGTGAGCCTTGGGGGGCTATTGGGCTGCTAAATAGTGAGCCTGGGAGGCAATGGGGCTGCCAAATAGTGAGCCTTTTGGGGGCAATGGGGCTGCCAAATAGTGAGCTCAATAGGACTATGGGGCTGCCAAATAGTGAGCCTTAGGTGGCGATGGGGCTGACAAATAGTGAGCCTTGGGGGGCTATGGGGCTGCCAAATAGTGAGCCTGTGGTGGCCATGGGGCTGCCAAATAGTGAGCCTTGGGGGGCGAAGCGGCTGCCAAATAGTGAGCCTGGGGGGGCTATGACGCTGCCAAATAGTGAGCCTTAGGTGGCGATGGGGCTGCCAAATAGTGAGCCTTGGGGGGCTATGCGGCTGACAAATAGTGAGCCTTGGGGGGCTATGCGGCTGACAAATAGTGAGCCTTGGGGGGCTATGGGGCTGCCAAATAGTGAGCCTTGGGGGGCTATAAGGCTGCCAAATAGTGAGTCTTGGTTGGCTATGGGGCTGCCAAATGGTGAACCTTGGGGGGCGAAGCGGCTGCCAAATAGTGAGCCTTGGGGGGCTGTGGGGCTGCCAAATAGTGAACCCTGGGGGGCGATGGGGCTGACAAATAGTGAGCCTTGGGGGGCTATGGGGCTGCCAAATAGTGTGCCTTGGAGGGCAATGGGGCTGCCAAATAGTGAGCTTGAGGGGCTATGGGGCTGCCAAATAGTGATCTAAATAGGACTATGGGGGTCCCAAATAGTGATCCTTATGTGGCGATGGGGCTGCCAAATAGTGAGCCTTGGGGGGCTATGGGGCTGTCAAATAGTGAGCCTTGGGGGGCTATAAGGCTGCCAAATAGTGAGCCTTGAGGGGCCATGGGGCTGCCAAATAGTGAGCCTTTGTGGGGCTATGGGGCTGCCAAATAGTGAGCCTTTGTGCGGCTATAAGGCTGCCAAATAGTGAGCCTTGGGGGCTATGGGGCTGCCAAATACTGAGCCTTGGGGGGCTATGGGGCTGCCAAATACTGAGATTTGGGGGGCTATGGGGCTGCCAAATAGTGAGCCTTAGGGGGGCGATGGGGCTGCCAAATAGTGAGCCTTTCAGGGTGATGGGACTTGCAAATATTGAGCCTTTGGGGGGCTATGGGGCTGACAAATAGTGGGCCTTTGGGGTCTGTAAAGCTGCCAAATACTGAGCCTTTCGGGGCTATGGGGCTGCCAAATACTGAGCCTTGGGGGGCTATGGGGTTGCCAAATAGTGAGTCTTGGGGGGCTATGGGGCTGCCAAATAGTGAGCCGTTCGGGGCTATGGGGCTGCCAAATACTGAGCCTTGGGGGTCTATGGGGCTGCCAAATAGTGAGCCTGGCGGGGCAATGGGGCTGCCAAATAGTGAGCCTTGGGGGACTATGGGGCTGCCAAATACTGAGCCTTGGGGTCTATGGGGCTGCCAAAGAGTGTGCTTTGGGGGCTATGGGGCTGCCAAATAGTGAGCCTGGCGGGGCAATGGGGCTGCCAAATAGTGTGCCTTGCCGGACTCTGGGGCTGCCAAATAGTGAGCCTTAGGTTGCGATGGGGCTGCCAAATAGTCAGCCAGGGGGGGCTATGGGGCTACGAAATAGTGAGCCGGTGGGGGATATGGGGCTGCCAAATAGTGAGCCTTTGGGGGGCGAAGCGGCTGCCAAAATATGAGCCTTTGCGGGGCTATGGGGCTAGCAAATAGTGAGCCTTTGCTGGGCGATGGTGCTGCCAAATAGTGAGCCTTTGCGGGGCGATGGGGCTGCCAAATAGTGAGCCTTGGGGGGCAATGCGGCTGCCAAATAGTGAGCCTTGGGGGGCTATGGGGCTGCCAAATAGTGAGCTAAAGGGGACTATGGGGCTGCCAAATAGTGAGCCTTAGGTGGTGATGGGGCTGCCAAATAGTGAGCCTTGGGGGGCTATGGGGCTGCAAAATAGTGATCCTTGGGAGGCTATGGGGCTGCCAAATAGTGAGCCTTGGGGGGCGAAGCGGCTGCCAAATAGTGAACCTTTGGGGGGCGATGCGGCTGCCAAATACTGAGCTTTAGGGGGCTATGGGGCTGCCAAATAGTGAGCCTTAGGGGGCGAAGCGGCTGCCAAATACTGAGGTTTAGGGGGCTATAGGGCTGCCAAATAGTGAGCCTTTGGGGGGCGATGGGGCTGCCAAATAGTGAACCTTTGGAGGCAAAGTGGCTGCCAAATTGTGAGCCTTTAGGGGCTATGGGGCTGCCAAATAGTGAGCCTTTGGGGGGCAATGGGGCTGCCAAATAGTGAGCCTTGGCGGGAAATGGGGCTGCCAAATAGTGAGCCTTGTTGGGCTATGGGGCTGCCAAATAGTGAGCCTAGGGGGGCTATGGGGCTGCCAAATACTGATCCTTGGGGTCTATGGGGCTGCCAAAGAGTGTGCCTTTGAAGGCTATGGGGCTGCCAAATAGTGAGCCTTTGGGGGCGATGGGGCTGCCAGATAGTGAGCCTTGGGGGCTATGGGGCTGCCAAATAGTGAGCCTTGTGGGGTGAAGCGGCTGCCAAATAGTTAGCCTTGGGTGGCTATGGGGCTGCCAAATAGTGAGGCTTTGCGGGGTTATGGTGCTGCCAAATAGTGAGCCTTGGTAAGCTATGGGGCTGCCAAATAGTGATCCTTGGGGGGCTATGGGGCTGCCAAATAGTGAGCCTTGGGGGGCGAAGCGGCTGCCAAATAGTTTGCCTTGGGGGGCTATGGGGCTGCCAAATAGTGAGCCTTTGCGGGGTTATGGTGCTGCCAAATAGTGAGCCTTGGGAAGCTATGGGGCTGCCAAATAGTGATCCTTGGGGGGCGATGCGGCTGCCAAATAGTGAGCCTTGGGGGGGCGAAGCGGCTGCCAAATAGTGAGCCTTGGGGGGCTATAGGGTTGCCAAATATTTAGCCTTGGGGTCTATGGGGCTGCCAAACAGTGTGCCTGTGGAGGCTATGGGGCTGCCAAATAGTGAGCCTTGGGGGGCGATGGGGCTGCCAAATAGTGAGCCTTGGGGGGCTATGGGGCTGCCAAATAGTGAGCCTTGGGGGGCTATGAGGCTGCCAAATAGTCAGCCATATTTGGCGATGGGGCTGCCAAATAGTGAGCCTTGGGGGGCGATGGGGCTTCCAAGTAGAGAGCCTTTGGGGGTGATGGGGCTTCCAAATAGTGAGCCTTGGCGGGCGATGGGGCTGCCAAATAGTGAGCCTTTGCGGGGCGATAAGGCTGCCAAATAGTGAGACTTTCCGGGTGATGGGGCTGCCAAATAGTGAGCCTTGAGGGGCTATGGGGCTGCCAAATAGTGAGCCTTTGCGGGGCCATGGGGCTGCTAAATAGTGAGCCTTTGTGGGGCGAAGCGGCTGCCAAATAGTGAGCCTTTGCGGGGTTATGAGGCTGCAAAATAGTGAGCCTCTAGATGGCGATGGGGCTGCCAAATAGTGAGCCTTGGGGGGCTATGAGGCTGCCAAATAGTGAGCCTTGGGGGGCAATGGGGCTGCCAAATAGTGAGCCTTGCGGGCCTATGAGGCTGCCAAATACTGAGCCTTATATGGCGATGGGGCTGCCAAATAGTGAGCCTTGGGGGGCGATTGGGCTGCCAAATAGTGAGCATTGGGGGGCTCTGAGGCTGCCAAATAGTGAGCCTTGGGGGGCTATAGTGCTGCCAAATAGTCCGCCTTGGGGTCTATTGGGCTGCCAAAGAGTGTGCCTTTGGGGGCTATGGGGCTGCCAAATAGTGATTTTAATAGGACCATGGGGGCTGCCAAATAGTGAGCCTAAGGTGGCGTTGGGGCTGCCAAATAGTGAGCCTTGGAGGGCTATGGGGCTGCCAAATAGTGAGTCTTTGAGGGTGATGGGGCTGCCAAATAGTGAGCCTTGGGCAGCTATGGGGCTGCCAAATAGTGAGCCTTGGATGGGCTATGGGGCTGCCAAATAGTGAGCCTTGGGGGGCTATGGGGTTGACAAATAGTGAGCCTGTGGGGGCCATGGGGCTGCCAAATAGTGAGCCTTGGGTGGCGAAGCGGCTGCCAAATAGTGAGCCTTGGGGGGCGAAGCGGCTGCCAAATAGTGAGCCTTGGGGGCCTATAAGGCTGCCAAATAGTGAGTCTTGAGGGGCTATGGGGCTGCCAAATGGTGAACCTTGGGGGGCGAAGCTGCTGCCAAATAGTGAGTTGTGGGGGCCATGGGGCTGCCAAATAGTGAACCTTGGTGGGGCGAAGCGGCTGCCAAAGAGTGAGGCTTGGGGTCTATAGGGCTGCCAAATAGTGAGCCTTGGGGTCTATGGGGCTGCCAAAGAGTGTGCCTTTGGGGGCTATGGGGCTGCCAAATAGTGAGCCTTGGGGGGCGATGGTGCTGCCAAAAAGTGAGCCTTGGGGGGGCTATGGGGCTGCCAAATAGTGAGCCTTGGGGGGCTATAAGGCTGCCAAATAGTGAGCCTTGGGGGGCTATGAGGCTGCCAAATAGTGAGCCTATGCGGGGCGATGGTGCTGCCAAATAGTGTGCCTTGGGGGGCTATTGGGCTGCCAAATAGTGAGCTTTTGGGGGCTATGGGGCTGCCAAATAGTGAACCTTGGGGGGCGAAGCGGCTGCCAAATAGTGAGCCTTGGGGGGCTATGGGGCTGCCAAATAGTGAGCCATGGGGGGCAATGCAGCTGCCAAATAGTGAATCTTGGGGGGGCGAAGCGACTGCCAAATAGTGAGCCTTGGGGGGCTATGGGGCTGCCAAAGAGTGTGCCTTTGGGGGCTATGGGGCTGCCAAATAGTGAGCCTTGGGGGGCGATGGTGCTGCCAAAAAGTGAGCCTTGGGGGGGCTATGGGGCTGCCAAATAGTGAGCCTTGGGGGGCTATGGGGCTGCCAAAGAGTGTGACTTTGGGGGCTGTGGGGCTGCCAAATAGTGAGCCTTGGGGGGCGATGGTGCTGCCAAAAAGTGAGCCTTTGGGGGGCTATGGGGCTGCCAAATAGTGAGCCTTGGGGGGCGAAGCGGCTGCCAAATAGTGAGCCTTGGGGGGCTGTGAGGCTGCCAAATAGTGAGCCTTTGCGGGGCGATGGTGCTGCCAAATAGTGTCCCTTGGGGGGCTATTGGGCTGCCAAATAGTGAGCCTTGGGGGGCTATGGGGCTGCCAAATAGTGAGCCTTGGTTGGCTATGGGTCTGCCAAATAGTGAGCCTTGTGGGGCTATGGGGCTGCCAAATAGTGAGCCTTGGGGGGTATAAGGCTGCCAAATAGTGAGCCTTAGGTCTATAGGGCTGCCAAATACTGAGATTTTCCGGGGCGATGGGGCTGCCAAATATTGAACCTTGCGAGGCGATGGGGATGCCAAATAGTGAGTCTTGGGGGGCAATGGGGCTGCCAAATACCGAGCCTTGGGAGCTATGGGGCTGCCAAATAGTGAGCCTTGGGGGGCTATGAGGCTGCCAAATAGTGAGCCATTCGAGGTGATGGGGCTGCAAAATAGTGAGCCTAGGTGGCGCGATGGGGCAGCCAATTAGTGAGCCTTGGGTGGCGAAGCGGCTGCCAAATAGTGAGCCTTGAGGGGCGATGAGGCTGCCAAATAGTGAGCCTTTGCGGGGCGATGGGGCAGCCAAAGAGTGAGCCGTGGGGGGCTATGGGGCTGCCAAATACTGAGCCTTGGGGGCAAAGCGGCGGCAAAATAGTGAGCCTTTGGGGGGCGATGGGGCTGCCAAATAGTGAGCCTTTGCGGGGCGATGGGGCTGCCAAATAGTGAGCCTTGGGGGGCAATGGAGCTGCCAAATACTGAGCCTTGGGGGCTATGGGGCTGCCAAAGAGTGAGCCTTGGGGGGCTATGGGGCTGCCAAATATTGAGCCTTGGGGTCTATGGGGCTGCCAAATAGTGAGCCTGTGGGGGCCATGGGGCTGCTAAATAGTGAGCCTATTGGGGCAAAGCGGCTGCCAAATAGTGAGCCATGGGGTCTATGAGGCTGCCAAATAGTGAGCCTTAGATGGCGATGGGGCTGCCAAATAGTGAGCCTTGCGGGGCGATGGGGCTGCCAAATAGTGAGCCTTGGGGGGAAATGGAGCTGCCAAATACTGAGCCTTGGGGGGCTATGGGGCTGCCAAATACTGAGCCTTGCGGGCTATGGGGCTGCCAAAGAGTGAGCCTTATGGGGCTATGGGGCTGCCAAATACTGAGCCTTGGGGTCTATGGGGCTGCGAAATAGTGAGCCTGTGGGGGCCATGGGGCTGCTAAACAGTGAGCCTTGGGGGCAAAGCGGTTGCCAAATAGTGAGCCTTGGGGGGCTATGAGGCTGCCAAATAGTGAGCCTTAGATGGCGATGGGGCTGCCAAATAGTGAGCCTTTGGGGGGCGATGGGGCTGCCAAATAGTGAGCCTTTGCAGGGCGATGGGGTTGCCAAATAGTGAGCCTATGGGGGTTATGGGACTGCTAAATAGTGAGCCTATAGGGGCGAAGCGGCTGCCAAATGGTGAGCCTTGGGGGGCTATGAGGCTGCAAAATAGTGAGCCTTAGATGGCGATAGGGCTGCCAAATAGTGAGCCTTTGAGGGCTATGAGGCTGCCAAATAGTGAGCCTTTGCGGGGCAATGGGGCTGCCAAATAGTGAGCCTTGGGGGGCTATGAGACTGCCAAATACTGAGCCTTAGATGGCGATAGGGCTGCCAAATAGTGAGCCTTGGGGGGCGATGGGGCTGCCAAATAGTGAGCCTTGGGGGGCTATGGGGCTGCCAAATAGTGAGCCTTTCGGTGTGATGGGGCTGCCAAATAGTGAGCCTTGGGGGGCGAAGCGGCTGCCAAATAGTGAGCCTTGGGGGGCTATGAGGCTGCCAAATAGTGAGCCTTTGGGGGGCGATGGGGCTGCCAAATAGTGAGCCTTTTCGGGGCGATGGGGCTGCCAAATAGTGAGCCTTGGGGGGAAATGGAGCTGCCAAATACTGAGCCTTGGGGGCTATGGGGCTGCCAAAGAGTGAGCCTTCTGGGGCTTTGGGGCTGCCAAATACTGAGCCTTGGGGTCTATGGGGCTGCGAAATAGTGAGCCTGTGGGGGCCATGGGGCTGCTAAACAGTGAGCCTTGGGGGCAAAGCGGTTGCCAAATAGTGAGCCTTGGGAGGCTATGAGGCTGCCAAATAGTGAGCCTTAGATGGCGATGGGGCTGCCAAATAGTGAGCCTTTGGGGGGCGATGGGGCTGCCAAATAGTGAGACTTTGCAGGGCGATGGGGTTGCCAAATAGTGAGCCTATGGGGGTTATGGGACTGCTAAATAGTGAGCCTATAGGGGCGAAGCGGCTGCCAAATGGTGAGCCTTGGGGGGCTATGAGGCTGCAAAATAGTGAGCCTTAGATGGCGATAGGGCTGCCAAATAGTGAGCCTTTGAGGGCTATGAGGCTGCCAAATAGTGAGCCTTTGCGGGGCAATGGGGCTGCCAAATAGTGAGCCTTGGGGGGCTATGAGACTGCCAAATACTGAGCCTTAGATGGCGATAGGGCTGCCAAATAGTGAGCCTTTGAGGGCTATGAGGCTGCCAAATAGTGAGCCTTTAGGGGCAATGGGGCTGCCAAATACTGAGCCTAGGGGGGCGATGGGGCTGCCAAATAGTGAGCCTTGGGGGGCTATGGGGCTGCCAAATAGTGAGCCTTTCGGTGTGATGGGGCTGCCAAATAGTGAGCCTTGGGGGGCGAAGCGGCTGCCAAATAGTGAGCCTTGGGGGGCTGTGAGGCTGCCAAATAGTGAGCCTTTGGGGGGCGATGGGGCTGCCAAATAGTGAGCCTTTTCGGGGCGATGGGGCTGCCAAATAGTGAGCCTTCGGGAGAAATGGAGCTGCCAAATACTGAGCCTTGGGGGGCTATGGGGGTGCCAAATACTGAGCCTTGGGGGCTATGGGGCTGCCAAATAGTGAATCTTGGGGGGGCGAAGCGGCTGCCAAATAGTGAGCCTTGGGGTCTATAGGGCTGCCAAATAGTGAGCCTAGGGGGGCTATGGGGCTGCCAAAGAGTGTGCCTTTGGGGCTATGGGGCTGCCAAATAGTGTGCCTTGGGGGGCGATGGTGCTGCCAAAAAGTGAGCCTTAGGGGGGCTATGGGGCTGCCAAATAGTGAGCCTTGGTGGGCTATGGGGCTGCCAAAGAGTGTGACTTTGGGGGCTATGGGGCTGCCAAATAGTGAGCCTTGGGGGGCGATGGTGCTGCCAAAAAGTGAGCCTTGGGGGGGATATGGGGCTGCCAAATAGTGAAGCTTGGGGGGCGAAGCGGCTGCCAAATAGTGAGCCTTGTGGGGCTATGAGGCTGCCAAATAGTGAGCCTTTGCGGGGCGATGGTGCTGCCAAATAGTGTGCCTTGGGGGGCTATTGGGCTGCCAAATAGTGAGCCTTGGGGGGCTATGGGGCTGCCAAATAGTGAGCCTTGGGCAGCTATGGGGCTGCCAAATAGTGAGCCTTGGATGGGCTATAGGGCTGCCAAATAGTGAGCCTTGGGGGGCTATGGGGTTGCCAAATAGTGAGCCTGTGGGGGCCATGGGGCTGCCAAATAGTGAGCCTTGGGGGGCGAAGCGGCTGCCAAATAGTGAGCCTTGGGGGCCTATAAGGCTGCCAAATAGTGAGTCTTGAGGGGCTATGGGGCTGCCAAATGGTGAACCTTGGGGGGCGAAGCTGCTGCCAAATAGTGAGCCAGTGGGGGCCATGGGGCTGCCAAATAGTGAACCTTGGTGGGGCGAAGCGGCTGCCAAAGAGTGAGGCTTGGGGTCTATAGGGCTGCCAAATAGTGAGCCTTGGGGTCTATGGGGCTGCCAAAGAGTGTGCCTTTGGGGGCTATGGGGCTGCCAAATAGTGAGCCTTGGGGGGCTATGATTCTGACAAATAGTGAGCCTTTGCAAGGCGATGGTGCTGCCAAATAGTGAGCCTTGGGGGCTATAGGGCTGCCAAATACTGAGATTTTCCGGGGCGATGGGGCTGCCAAATATTGAACCTTGCGGGGCGATGGGGATGCCAAATAGTGAGCCTTGGGGGGCAATGGGGCTGCCAAATACCAAGCCTTGGGAGCTATGGGGCTGCCAAATAGTGAGCCTTTGCGGGGCGATGGGGCAGCCAAAGAGTGAGCCGTGGGGGGCTATGGGGCTGCCAAATACTGAGCCTTGGGGGCAAAGCGGCTGCCAAATAGTGAGCCTTTGGGGGGCGATGGGGCTGCCAAATAGTGAGCCTTTGCGGGGCGATGGGGCTACCAAATAGTGAGCCTTGGGGTGCAATGGAGCTGCTAAAGAGTGAGCCTTGGGGGGCTATGTGGCTGCCAAATACTGAGCCTAGGGGGCTATGGGGCTGCCAAAGAGTGAGCCTTGGGGGGCTATGGGGCTGCCAAATATTGAGCCTTGGGGTCTATGGGGCTGCCAAATGGTGAGCCTGTGGGGGCCATGGGTTTGCTAAATAGTGAGCCTATTGGGGCAAAGCGGCTGCCAAATAGTGAGCCTTGGGGGGCTATGAGGCTGCCAAATAGTGAGCCTTAGATGGCGATGGGGCTGCCAAATAGTGAGCCTTTGCGCGGCGATGGGGCTGCCAAATAGTGAGCCTTGGGGGGAAATGGAGCTGCCAAATACTGAGCCTTGGGGGGCTATGGGGCTGCCAAATACTGAGCCTTGGGGGCTATGGGGCTGCCAAAGAGTGAGCCTTGGGGGGCTATGGGGCTGCCAAATACTGAGCCTTGGGGTCTATGGGGCTGCCAAATAGTGAGCCTGTAGGGGCCATGGGGCTGCTAAATAGTGAGCCTTGGTGGCAAAGCGGCTGCCAAATAGTGAGCCTTGGGGGTTATGAGGCTGCCAAATAGTGAGCCTTAGATGGCGATGGGGCTGCCAAATAGTGAGCATTTGTGGGGCGATGGGGCTGCCAAATAGTGCGCCTTTGCAGGGCGATGGGGTTGCCAAATAGTGAGCCTGTGGGGGCCATGGGACTGCTAAATAGTGAGCCTATAGGGGCGAAGCGGCTGCCAAATAGTTAGCCTTGGGGGGCTATGAGGCTGCAAAATAGTGAGCCTTAAATGGCGATGGGGCTGCCAAATAGTGAGCCTTTGAGGGCTATGAGGTTGCCAAATAGTGAGCCTTGGGGGGCAATGGGGCTGCCAAATAGTGAGCCTTGGGGGGCTATGAGGCTGCCAAATACTGAGCCTTAGATGGCGATGGGGCTGCCAAATAGTGAGCCTTTGCTGGGCGATGGTGCTGCCAAATAGTGAGCCTTGGGGGGCTATGGGGCTGCCAAATAGTGAGCCTTTCGGTGTGATGGGGCTGCCAAATAGTGAGTTTTGGGGGGCGAAGCGGCTGCCAAATAGTGAGCCATGGGGGGCTATGAGGCTGCCAAATAGTGAGCCTTTGGGGGCGAAGCGGCTGCCAAATAGTGAGCCTTTGGGGGGCTATGGGGCTGCCAAATAGTGATCCTTTCCGGTGCGATGGGGCTGCCAAACAGAAGCCCTTGGGGGGGCTACGGGGCTGCCAAATAGTGAGCCTTGGAGGGCTATAAGTCTGCCAAATAGTGAGCATTGGGAGGCTATGGGGCTGCCAAATAGTGAGCCTTTGCAAGGCAATGGGGCTGCCAAATAGTGAGCCTTGGGGGGCTATGGGGCTGCCAAATAGTGAGCCTTGGATGGGCTATGGGGCTGCCAAATAGTGAGGCTCGGGGGCCTATGGGGTTGCCAAATAGTGAGCTTGTGGGGGCCATGGGGCTGCCAAATAGTGAGCCTTGGGTGGCGAAGCGGCTGCCAAATAGTGAGCCTTGGGGGGCTATGGGGCTGCCAAATAGTGAGCCTTGGGGGGCTATAAGGCTGCCAAATAGTGAGTCTTGAGGGGCTATGGGGCTGCCAAATGGTGAACCTTGGGGGGCGAAGCTGCTGCCAAATAGTGAGCCTGGAGGGGCTATGGGGCTGCCAAATAGTGTGCCTTGGGGGGCTATAAGGCTGCCAAATAGTGAGCCTTTGGGGGCTATGGGGCTGCCAAATAGTGAACCTTGGGGGGCGATGGGGCTGCCAATAGTGAGCCTGGGCGGGCGATGGGGCTGCCAAATAGTGAGCCTTGAGGGGCTATGGGGCTGCCAAATAGTGAGCCTTGGGGGGCTATGATTCTGACAAATAGTGAGCCTTTGCAAGGCGATGGTGCTGCCAAATAGTGAGCCTTGGGGGGCTATGGGGCTGCAAAATAGTGAGCCTTGGGGGGCTATGGGGCTGCCAAATAGTGAGCCTGGGAGGGCTATAAGGCTGCCAAATAGTGAGCCTTTGCGGGTCGATGGGCCTGCCAAATACTGAGCCTTGGAGGGCTATGGGGCTGCCAAATAGTGAGCCTTTGCGTAGCGATGGTGTTGTCAAATAGTGAGCCTTGGGGGGCTATGAGGCTGCCAAATAGTGAGCCTTTGCGGGGCGATGGTGCTGCGAAATAGTGAGCGTTGGGGGGCTATTGGGCTGCCAAATAGTGAGCCTTGGGGGGCTATGGGGCTGCCAAATAGTGAGCCTGTGGGGGCCATGGGGCTGCTAAATAGTGAGCCTATTGGGGCGAAGCAGCTGCCAAATAGTGAGGCTTGGTGGGCTATGAGGCTGCCAAATACTGAGCCTTAGATGGCGATGGGGCTGCCAAATAGTGAGACTTGGGGGACGATGGGGCTGCCAAATAGTGAGCCTTGGGGGGCTATGGGGCTGCCAAATAGTGAGCCTTGGGGGGCTATGAGGCTGCCAAATAGTGAGCCTTTCGAGGTGATGGGGCTGCAAAATAGTGAGCCTAGGTGGCGCGATGGGGCAGCCAATTAGTGAGCCTTGGGTGGCGAAGCGGCTGCCAAATAGTGAGCCTTGGGGGGCGATGAGGCTGCCAAATAGTGAGCCTTTGCGGGGCGATGATGCTGCCAAATAGTGTGCCTTGGGGGGCTATGGGGCTGCCAAATAGTGAGCCTTGGAGGGCTATGGGGCTGCCAAATAGTGAGCCTTGGGGGGTATAAGGCTGCCAAATAGTGAGCCTTAGGTCTATAGGGCTGCCAAATACTGAGATTTTCCGGGGCGATGGGGCTGCCAAATATTGAACCTTGCGAGGCGATGGGGATGCCAAATAGTGAGTCTTGGGGGGCAATGGGGCTGCCAAATACCGAGCCTTGGGAGCTATGGGGCTGCCAAATAGTGAGCCTTGGGGGGCTATGAGGCTGCCAAATAGTGAGCCTTTCGAGGTGATGGGGCTGCAAAATAGTGAGCCTAGGTGGCGCGATGGGGCAGCCAATTAGTGAGCCTTGGGTGGCGAAGCGGCTGCCAAATAGTGAGCCTTGAGGGGCGATGAGGCTGCCAAATAGTGAGCCTTTGCGGGGCGATGGGGCAGACAAAGAGTGAGCCGTGGGGGGCTATGGGGCTGCCAAATACTGAGCCTTGGGGGCAAAGCGGCGGCAAAATAGTGAGCCTTTGGGGGGCGATGGGGCTGCCAAATAGTGAGCCTTTGCGGGGCGATGGGGCTGCCAAATAGTGAGCCTTGGGGGGCAATGGAGCTGCCAAATACTGAGCCTTGGGGGCTATGGGGCTGCCAAAGAGTGAGCCTTGGGGGGCTATGGGGCTGCCAAATATTGAGCCTTGGGGTCTATGGGGCTGCCAAATAGTGAGCCTGTGGGGGCCATGGGGCTGCTAAATAGTGAGCCTATTGGGGCAAAGCGGCTGCCAAATAGTGAGCCATGGGGTCTATGAGGCTGCCAAATAGTGAGCCTTAGATGGCGATGGGGCTGCCAAATAGTGAGCCTTGCGGGGCGATGGGGCTGCCAAATAGTGAGCCTTGGGGGGAAATGGAGCTGCCAAATACTGAGCCTTGGGGGGCTATGGGGCTGCCAAATACTGAGCCTTGGGGGCTATGGGGCTGCCAAAGAGTGAGCCTTCTGGGGCTATGGGGCTGCCAAATACTGAGCCTTGGGGTCTATGGGGCTGCGAAATAGTGAGCCTGTGGGGGCCATGGGGCTGCTAAACAGTGAGCCTTGGGGGCAAAGCGGTTGCCAAATAGTGAGCCTTGGGGGGCTATGAGGCTGCCAAATAGTGAGCCTTAGATGGCGATGGGGCTGCCAAATAGTGAGCCTTGGGGGGTATAAGGCTGCCAAATAGTGAGCCTTAGGTCTATAGGGCTGCCAAATACTGAGATTTTCCGGGGCGATGGGGCTGCCAAATATTGAAACTTGCGAGGTGATGGGGATGCCAAATAGTGAGTCTTGGGGGGCAATGGGGCTGCCAAATACCGAGCCTTGGGAGCTATGGGGCTGCCAAATAGTGAGCCTTGGGGGGCTATGAGGCTGCCAAATAGTGAGCCTTTCGAGGTGATGGGGCTGCAAAATAGTGAGCCTAGGTGGCGCGATGGGGCAGCCAATTAGTGAGCCTTGGGTGGCGAAGCGGCTGCCAAATAGTGAGCCTTGAGGGGCGATGAGGCTGCCAAATAGTGAGCCTTTGCGGGGCGATGGGGCAGACAAAGAGTGAGCCGTGGGGGGCTATGGGGCTGCCAAATACTCAGCCTTGGGGGCAAAGCGGCGGCAAAATAGTGAGCCTTTGGGGGGCGATGGGGCTGCCAAATAGTGAGCCTTTGCGGGGCGATGGGGCTGCCAAATAGTGAGCCTTGGGGGGCAATGGAGCTGCCAAATACTGAGCCTTGGGGGCTATGGGGCTGCCAAAGAGTGAGCCTTGGGGGGCTATGGGGCTGCCAAATATTGAGCCTTGGGGTCTATGGGGCTGCCAAATAGTGAGCCTGTGGGGGCCATGGGGCTGCTAAATAGTGAGCCTATTGGGGCAAAGCGGCTGCCAAATAGTGAGCCATGGGGTCTATGAGGCTGCCAAATAGTGAGCCTTAGATGGCGATGGGGCTGCCAAATAGTGAGCCTTGCGGGGCGATGGGGCTGCCAAATAGTGAGCCTTGGGGGGAAATGGAGCTGCCAAATACTGAGCCTTGGGGGGCTATGGGGCTGCCAAATACTGAGCCTTGGGGGCTATGGGGCTGCCAAAGAGTGAGCCTTCTGGGGCTATGGGGCTGCCAAATACTGAGCCTTGGGGTCTATGGGGCTGCGAAATAGTGAGCCTGTGGGGGCCATGGGGCTGCTAAACAGTGAGCCTTGGGGGCAAAGCGGTTGCCAAATAGTGAGCCTTGGGGGGCTATGAGGCTGCCAAATAGTGAGCCTTAGATGGCGATGGGGCTGCCAAATAGTGAGCCTTTGGGGGGCGATGGGGCTGCCAAATAGTGAGCCTTTGCAGGGCGATGGGGTTGCCAAATAGTGAGCCTATGGGGGTTATGGGACTGCTAAATAGTGAGCCTATAGGGGCGAAGCGGCTGCCACATGGTGAGCCTTGGGGGGCTATGAGGCTGCAAAATAGTGAGCCTTAGATGGCGATAGGGCTGCCAAATAGTGAGCCTTTGAGGGCTATGAGGCTGCCAAATAGTGAGCCTTTGCGGGGCAATGGGGCTGCCAAATAGTGAGCCTTGGGGGGCTATGAGACTGCCAAATACTGAGCCTTAGATGGCGATAGGGCTGTCAAATAGTGAGCCTTGGGGGGCGATGGGGCTGCCAAATAGTGAGCCTTGGGGGGCTATGGGGCTGCCAAATAGTGAGCCTTTCGGTGTGATGGGGCTGCCAAATAGTGAGCCTTGGGGGGCGAAGCGGCTGCCAAATAGTGAGCCTTGGGGGGCTATGAGGCTGCCAAATAGTGAGCCTTTGGGGGGCGATGGGGCTGCCAAATAGTGAGCCTTTGCGGGGCGATGGGGCTGCCAAATAGTGAGCCTTGGGGGGAAATGGAGCTGCCAAATACTGAGCCTTGGGGGGCTATGGGGCTGCCAAATACTGAGCCTTGGGGGCTATGGGGCTGCCAAATAGTGAATCTTGGGGGGGCGAAGCGGCTGCCAAATAGTGAGCCTTGGGGTCTATAGGGCTGCCAAATAGTGAGCCTTGGGGGGCTATGGGGCTGCCAAAGAGTGTGCCTTTGGGGCTATGGGGCTGCCAAATAGTGTGCCTTGGGGGGCGATGGTGCTGCCAAAAAGTGAGCCTTAGGGGGGCTATGGGGCTGCCAAATAGTGAGCCTTGGTGGGCTATGGGGCTGCCAAAGAGTGTGACTTTGGGGGCTATGGGGCTGCCAAATAGTGAGCCTTGGGGGGCGATGGTGCTGCCAAAAAGTTAGCCTTGGGGGGGCTATGGGGCTGCCAAATAGTGAAGCTTGGGGGGCGAAGCGGCTGCCAAATAGTGAGCCTTGTGGGGCTATGAGGCTGCCAAATAGTGAGCCTTTGCGGGGCGATGGTGCTGCCAAATAGTGTGCCTTGGGGGGCTATTGGGCTGCCAAATAGTGAGCCTTGGGGGGCTATGGGGCTGCCAAATAGTGAGCCTTGGTTGGCTATGGGGCTGTCAAATAGTGAGCCTTGGGGGGCTATGGGGCTGCTAAATAGTGCGCCTTGGGGGGATATTCGGGTGCCAAATAGTGAAGCTTGGGGGGCGAAGCGGCTGCCAAATAGTGAGCCTTGGGGGGCTATGGGGCTGCCAAATAGTGAGCCTTTAGGGGGCGATGGGGCTGCCAAATAGTGATCCTTGGGGGGCTATGAGGCTGCCAAATAGTGAGCCTTTGGGGGCGAAGCGGCTGCCAAATAGTGAGCCTTTGGGGGGCTATGGGGCTGCCAAATAGTGAGCCTTGGGGGGCAATGGAGCTGCCAAATACTGAGCCTTGGGGGCTATGGGGCTGCCAAAGAGTGAGCCTTGGGGGGCTATGGGGCTGCCAAATATTGAGCCTTGGGGTCTATGGGGCTGCCAAATAGTGAGCCTGTGGGGGCCATGGGGCTGCTAAATAGTGAGCCTATTGGGGCAAAGCGGCTGCCAAATAGTGAGCCATGGGGTCTATGAGGCTGCCAAATAGTGAGCCTTAGATGGCGATGGGGCTGCCAAATAGTGAGCCTTGCGGGGCGATGGGGCTGCCAAATAGTGAGCCTTGGGGGGAAATGGAGCTGCCAAATACTGAGCCTTGGGGGGCTATGGGGCTGCCAAATACTGAGCCTTGCGGGCTATGGGGCTGCCAAAGAGTGAGCCTTCTGGGGCTATGGGGCTGCCAAATACTGAGCCTTGGGGTCTATGGGGCTGCGAAATAGTGAGCCTGTGGGGGCCATGGGGCTGCTAAACAGTGAGCCTTGGGGGCAAAGCGGTTGCCAAATAGTGAGCCTTGGGGGGCTATGAGGCTGCCAAATAGTGAGCCTTAGATGGCGATGGGGCTGCCAAATAGTGAGCCTTGGGGGGTATAAGGCTGCCAAATAGTGAGCCTTAGGTCTATAGGGCTGCCAAATACTGAGATTTTCCGGGGCGATGGGGCTGCCAAATATTGAAACTTGCGAGGTGATGGGGATGCCAAATAGTGAGTCTTGGGGGGCAATGGGGCTGCCAAATACCGAGCCTTGGGAGCTATGGGGCTGCCAAATAGTGAGCCTTGGGGGGCTATGAGGCTGCCAAATAGTGAGCCTTTCGAGGTGATGGGGCTGCAAAATAGTGAGCCTAGGTGGCGCGATGGGGCAGCCAATTAGTGAGCCTTGGGTGGCGAAGCGGCTGCCAAATAGTGAGCCTTGAGGGGCGATGAGGCTGCCAAATAGTGAGCCTTTGCGGGGCGATGGGGCAGACAAAGAGTGAGCCGTGGGGGGCTATGGGGCTGCCAAATACTCAGCCTTGGGGGCAAAGCGGCGGCAAAATAGTGAGCCTTTGGGGGGCGATGGGGCTGCCAAATAGTGAGCCTTTGCGGGGCGATGGGGCTGCCAAATAGTGAGCCTTGGGGGGCAATGGAGCTGCCAAATACTGAGCCTTGGGGGCTATGGGGCTGCCAAAGAGTGAGCCTTGGGGGGCTATGGGGCTGCCAAATATTGAGCCTTGGGGTCTATGGGGCTGCCAAATAGTGAGCCTGTGGGGGCCATGGGGCTGCTAAATAGTGAGCCTATTGGGGCAAAGCGGCTGCCAAATAGTGAGCCATGGGGTCTATGAGGCTGCCAAATAGTGAGCCTTAGATGGCGATGGGGCTGCCAAATAGTGAGCCTTGCGGGGCGATGGGGCTGCCAAATAGTGAGCCTTGGGGGGAAATGGAGCTGCCAAATACTGAGCCTTGGGGGGCTATGGGGCTGCCAAATACTGAGCCTTGGGGGCTATGGGGCTGCCAAAGAGTGAGCCTTCTGGGGCTATGGGGCTGCCAAATACTGAGCCTTGGGGTCTATGGGGCTGCGAAATAGTGAGCCTGTGGGGGCCATGGGGCTGCTAAACAGTGAGCCTTGGGGGCAAAGCGGTTGCCAAATAGTGAGCCTTGGGGGGCTATGAGGCTGCCAAATAGTGAGCCTTAGATGGCGATGGGGCTGCCAAATAGTGAGCCTTTGGGGGGCGATGGGGCTGCCAAATAGTGAGCCTTTGCAGGGCGATGGGGTTGCCAAATAGTGAGCCTATGGGGGTTATGGGACTGCTAAATAGTGAGCCTATAGGGGCGAAGCGGCTGCCACATGGTGAGCCTTGGGGGGCTATGAGGCTGCAAAATAGTGAGCCTTAGATGGCGATAGGGCTGCCAAATAGTGAGCCTTTGAGGGCTATGAGGCTGCCAAATAGTGAGCCTTTGCGGGGCAATGGGGCTGCCAAATAGTGAGCCTTGGGGGGCTATGAGACTGCCAAATACTGAGCCTTAGATGGCGATAGGGCTGTCAAATAGTGAGCCTTGGGGGGCGATGGGGCTGCCAAATAGTGAGCCTTGGGGGGCTATGGGGCTGCCAAATAGTGAGCCTTTCGGTGTGATGGGGCTGCCAAATAGTGAGCCTTGGGGGGCGAAGCGGCTGCCAAATAGTGAGCCTTGGGGGGCTATGAGGCTGCCAAATAGTGAGCCTTTGGGGGGCGATGGGGCTGCCAAATAGTGAGCCTTTGCGGGGCGATGGGGCTGCCAAATAGTGAGCCTTGGGGGGAAATGGAGCTGCCAAATACTGAGCCTTGGGGGGCTATGGGGCTGCCAAATACTGAGCCTTGGGGGCTATGGGGCTGCCAAATAGTGAATCTTGGGGGGGCGAAGCGGCTGCCAAATAGTGAGCCTTGGGGTCTATAGGGCTGCCAAATAGTGAGCCTTGGGGGGCTATGGGGCTGCCAAAGAGTGTGCCTTTGGGGCTATGGGGCTGCCAAATAGTGTGCCTTGGGGGGCGATGGTGCTGCCAAAAAGTGAGCCTTAGGGGGGCTATGGGGCTGCCAAATAGTGAGCCTTGGTGGGCTATGGGGCTGCCAAAGAGTGTGACTTTGGGGGCTATGGGGCTGCCAAATAGTGAGCCTTGGGGGGCGATGGTGCTGCCAAAAAGTTAGCCTTGGGGGGGCTATGGGGCTGCCAAATAGTGAAGCTTGGGGGGCGAAGCGGCTGCCAAATAGTGAGCCTTGTGGGGCTATGAGGCTGCCAAATAGTGAGCCTTTGCGGGGCGATGGTGCTGCCAAATAGTGTGCCTTGGGGGGCTATTGGGCTGCCAAATAGTGAGCCTTGGGGGGCTATGGGGCTGCCAAATAGTGAGCCTTGGTTGGCTATGGGGCTGTCAAATAGTGAGCCTTGGGGGGCTATGGGGCTGCTAAATAGTGCGCCTTGGGGGGATATTCGGGTGCCAAATAGTGAAGCTTGGGGGGCGAAGCGGCTGCCAAATAGTGAGCCTTGGGGGGCTATGGGGCTGCCAAATAGTGAGCCTTTAGGGGGCGATGGGGCTGCCAAATAGTGATCCTTGGGGGGCTATGAGGCTGCCAAATAGTGAGCCTTTGGGGGCGAAGCGGCTGCCAAATAGTGAGCCTTTGGGGGGCTATGGGGCTGCCAAATAGTGATCCTTTCCGGGGCGATGGGGCTGCCAAACAGAAGCCCTTGGGGGGGCTACGGGGCTGCCAAATAGTGAGCCTTGGAGGGCTATAAGGCTGCCAAATAGTGAGCCTTGGTAGGCTATGGGGCTGCCAAATAGTGAGCCTTTGCAAGGCAATGGGGCTGCCAAATAGTGAGCCTTGGGGGGCTATAGTGCTGCCAAATAGTGTGCCTTGGGGTCTGTTGGGCTGCCAAAGAGTGTGCCTTTGTGGGCTATGGGGCTGCCAAATAGTGATTTTAATAGGACTATGGGGGCTGCCAAATAGTGAGCCTTAGGTGGTGTTGGGGCTGCCAAATAGTGAGCCTTGGGGGGCTATGGGGCTGCCAAATAGTGAGCCTTTGAGGGTGATGGGGCTGCCAAATAGTGAGCCTTGGGGGGCGAAGCGGCTGCCAAATAGTGAACCTTGGATGGGCTATGGGGCTGCCAAATAGTGAGCCTTGGGGGGCTATAAGGCTGCCAAATAGTGAGTCTTGAGGGTCTATGGGGCTGCCAAATGGTGAACCTTGGGGGGCGAAGCGGCTGCCAAATAGTGAGCCTTGGGGGGCTATGGGGCTGCCAAATACTGAGCCTTGGGGGGCTATAAGGCTGCCAAATAGTGAGTCTTGAGGGTCTATGGGGCTGCCAAATGGTGAACCTTGGGGGGCGAAGCTGCTGCCAAATAGTGAGCCTTGGGGGGGCTATGGGGCTGCCAAATAGTGTGCCTTGGGGGGCAATAGGGCTGCCAAATAGTGAGCCTAGGTGGCGATGGGGCTGAAAAATAGTGAGCCTTGGGGGTGCTATAGGGCTGCCAAATAGTGAGCCTTGAGGGGCTATGGGGCTGCCAAATAGTGAGCCTTGGGGGGCTATGATTCTGACAAATAGTGAGCCTTTGCAAGGCGATGGTGCTGCCAAATAGTGAGCCTTGGGGGCTATAGGGCTGCCAAATACTGAGATTTTCCGGGGCGATGGGGCTGCCAAATATTGAACCTTGCGGGGCGATGGGGATGCCAAATAGTGAGCCTTGGGGGGCAATGGGGCTGCCAAATACCAAGCCTTGGGAGCTATGGGGCTGCCAAATAGTGAGCCTTTGCGGGGCGATGGGGCAGCCAAAGAGTGAGCCGTGGGGGGCTATGGGGCTGCCAAATACTGAGCCTTGGGGGCAAAGCGGCTGCCAAATAGTGAGCCTTTGGGGGGCGATGGGGCTGCCAAATAGTGAGCCTTTGCGGGGCGATGGGGCTACCAAATAGTGAGCCTTGGGGTGCAATGGAGCTGCCAAAGAGTGAGCCTTGGGGGGCTATGTGGCTGCCAAATACTGAGCCTAGGGGGCTATGGGGCTGCCAAAGAGTGAGCCTTGGGGGGCTATGGGGCTGCCAAATATTGAGCCTTGGGGTCTATGGGGCTGCCAAATGGTGAGCCTGTGGGGGCCATGGGTTTGCTAAATAGTGAGCCTATTGGGGCAAAGCGGTGCCAAATAGTGAGCCTTGGGGGGCTATGAGGCTGCCAAATAGTGAGCCTTAGATGGCGATGGGGCTGCCAAATAGTGAGCCTTTGCGCGGCGATGGGGCTGCCAAATAGTGAGCCTTGGGGGGCTATGAGGCTGCCAAATACTGAGCCTTGGGGGGCTATGGGGCTGCCAAATACTGAGCCTTGGGGGCTATGGGGCTGCCAAAGAGTGAGCCTTGGGGGGCGATGGGGTTGCCAAATAGTGAGCCTGTGGGGGCCATGGGACTGCTAAATAGTGAGCCTATAGGGGCGAAGCGGCTGCCAAATAGTTAGCCTTGGGGGGCTATGAGGCTGCAAAATAGTGAGCCTTAAATGGCGATGGGGCTGCCAAATAGTGAGCCTATGAGGGCTATGAGGTTGCCAAATAGTGAGCCTTGGGGGGCAATGGGGCTGCCAAATAGTGAGCCTTGGGGGGCTATGAGGCTGCCAAATACTGAGCCTTAGATGGCGATGGGGCTGCCAAATAGTGAGCCTTGGGGGGCGATGGGGCTGCCAAATAGTGAGCCTTGGGGGGCTATGGGGCTGCCAAATAGTGAGCCTTTCGGTGTGATGGGGCTGCCAAATAGTGAGTTTTGGGGGGCGAAGCGGCTGCCAAATAGTGAGCCATGGGGGGCTATGAGGCTGCCAAATAGTGAGCCTTTTGGGGGCGATGGAACTGCCAAATAGTGAGCCTTTGCGGGGCGATGGGGCTGCCAAATAGTGAGCCTTTCAGGGTGATGCGGCTGCCAAAAATTGAGCCTTGGAGGGCGTTGGGGCTGCCAAATAGTGAGCCTTTCGGGGTGATGGGGCTGCCAAATAGTGAGCCTTTGCAGGGCGATGGGGTTGCCAAATAGTGAGCCTGTGGGGGCCATGGGGCTGCTAAATAGTGAGCCTATAGGGGCGAAGCGGCTGCCAAATAGTGAGCCTTGGGGGGCTATGAGGCTGCCAAATACTGAGCATTAGATGGCGATGAGGCTGCCAAATAGTGAGCCTTGGCAGGCGATGGGGCTGCCAAATAGTGAGCCTAGAGGGGCCATGGGGCTGCCAAATAGTGAGCCTTTCGGTGTGATGGGCCTGCCAAATAGTGCGCCTTGGGGGGCGAAGCGGCTGCCAAATAGTTACCCTTGGAAGGCTATGGGGCTGCTAAATAGTGAGCCTGTGCGGGGTTATGGTGCTGCCAAATAGTGAGCCTTGGGGGGCTATGGGGCTGCCAAATAGTGAGCCTTGGGGGGCGATGCGGCTGCCAAATAGTGAGCCTTGGGGGGGCGAAGCGGCTGCCAAATAGTGAGCCTTGGGGGGCTATAGGGCTGCCAAATAGTGAGCCTTGGGGTCTATGGGGCTGCCAAAGAGTGTGCCTGTGGAGGCTATGGGGCTGCCAAATAGTGAGCCTTGGGGGGCGAAGCGGCTGCCAAATAGTGAGCCTTGGGGGGCTATGGAGCTGCCAAATAGTGAGCCTTGGGGGCGACGGGGCTGCCAAATAGTGAACCTTTGGGGGGCGAAGCGGCTGCCAAATGGTGAGCCTTGGGGGTCTATGGGGCTGCCAAATAGTGAGCGTTTGCGGGGTTATGGTGCTGCCAAATAGTGAGCCTTGGGAAGCTATTGGGCTGCCAAATACTGAGCCTTGGCGGGCTATGGGGGTGCCAAATAGTTAGACCTGGGGGGCTATGGGGCTGCCAAATTGTGAGCCTTGAAAGGCTATGGGGCTGCCAAATAGTGAGCCTTCAGGGGCGATGCGGCTGCCAAATAGTGAGCCTTGGGGGGGCGAAGCGGCTGCCAAATAGTGAGCCTTGGGGGGCTATAGGGTTGCCAAATATTGAGCCTTGGGGTCTATGGGGCTGCCAAAGAGTGTGCCTGTGGAGGCTATGGGGCTGCTAAATAGTGAGCCTTTGCGGGGCTATGGGGCTGCCAAATAGTGAGCCTTGGGGAAAAATGGAGCTGCCAAATACTGAGCCTTGGGGGGCTATGGGGCTGCCAAATACTAAGCCTTAGGGGCTATGGGGCTGCCAAAGAGTGAGCCTTGGGGGGCTATGGGGCTGCCAAATAGTGAGCCTTGGGGGGCTATGGGGCTGCCAAATAGTGAGCCTTGGGGGGCGAAGCGGCTGCCAAATAGTGAGCCTTGGGGGGCTATGGGGCTGCCAAATACTGAGCCTTGAGGGCTATGGGGCTGCCAAAGAGTGAGCCTTGGGGGGCTATGGGGCTGCCAAATAGTGAGCCTTGGGGGCTATGGGACTGCCAAATAGTGAGCCTTTGGGGGCGATAAGGTTGCCAAATTGTGAGCCTTTCAGTGTGATGGGGCTGCCAAATAGTGAGCCTTTGCAGGGCAATGGGGCTGCCAAATAGTGAGCCTTGGGGGGGCGAAGCGGCTGCCAAATAGTGCGCCTTGGGGTCTATAGGGCCGCCAAATAGTGAGCCTTGGGGTCTATGGGGCTGCCAAAGTGTGTGCCTTTGGGGGCTATGGGGCTGCCCAATAGTGAGCCTTGGGGGGCGATGGTGCTGCCAAAAAGTGAGCCTTTGGGGGGCTATGGGGCTGCCAAATAGTGAGCCTTGGGGGGCGAAGCGGCTGCCAAATAGTGAGCCTTTGAGGGGCTATGAGGCTGCCAAATAGTGAGCCTTTGCGGGGCGATGGTGCTGCCAAATAGTGTGCCTTGGGGGGCTATTGGGCTGCCAAATAGTGAGCCTTGGGGGGCTATGGGGCTGCCAAATAGTGAACCTTGGGGGGCGAAGCGGCTGCCAAATAGTGAGTCTTGGGGGGCTATGGGGCTGCCGAATAGTGAGCCTTGGGGGGCTATGGGGCTGCCAAATAGTGAACCTTGGGGGGGCGAAGCGGCTGCCAAATAGTGAGCCTTGGGGTCTATAGGGCTGCCAAATAGTGAGCCTTGGGGGGCTATGGGGCTGCCAAAGAGTGTGCCTTTGGGGGCTATGGGGCTGCCAAATAGTGAGCCTTGGGGGGCGATGGTGCTGCCAAAAAGTGAGCCTTGGGGGGTCTATGGGGCTGCCAAATAGTGAGCCTTTGCGGGGCAAAGCGGCTGCCAAATAGTGAGCCTTGGGGGGCTATGAGGCTGCCAAATAGTGAGCCTTTGCAAGGCGATGGTGCTGCCAAATAGTGAGCCTTGGGGGGCTATGGGGCTGCTAAATAGTGCGCCTTGGGGGGATATGGGGCTGCCAAATAGTGAAGCTTGGGGGGCGAAGCGGCTGCCAAATAGTGAGCTTTGGGGGGCTATGGGGCTGCCAAATAGTGAGCCTTTAGCGGGTGATGGGGCTGCCAAATAGTGAGCCTTGGGGGGCTATGAGGATGCCAAATAGTGAGCCTTTGGGGGCGAAGCGGCTGCCAAATAGTGATCCTTTCCGGGGCGATGGGGCTGCCAAACAGAAGCCCTTGGGGGGGCTACGGGGCTGCCAAATAGTGAGCCTTGGAGGGCTATAAGGCTGCCAAATAGTGAGCCTTGGGAGGCTATGGGGCTGCCAAATAGTGAGCCTTTGGGGGCAATGGGGCTGCCAAATAGTGAGCCTTGGGGGGCTATAGTGCTGCCAAATAGTGCGCCTTGGGGTCTATTGGGCTGCCAAAGAGTGTGCCTTTGGGGGCTATGGGGCTGCCAAATAGTGATTTTAATAGGACTATGGGGTCTGCCAAATAGTGAGCCTTAGGTGGCGTTGGGGCTGCCAAATAGTGAGCCTTGGGGGGCTATGGGGCTGCCAAATAGTGAGCCTTTGAGGGTGATGCGGCTGCCAAATAGTGAGCCTTGGGGGGCTATGGGGCTGCCAAATAGTTAGCCTTGGATGGGCTATGGGGCTGCCAAATAGTGAGCCTTGGGTGGCTATGGGGTTGCCAAATAGTGAGCCTGTGGGGGCCATGGGGCTGCCAAATAGTGAGCCTTGGGTGGCGAAGCGGCTGCCAAATAGTGAGCCTTGGGGGGCTATGGGGCTGCCAAATAGTGATCCTTAGGGGGCTATGGGGCTGCCAAATAGTTAGCCTTGGATGGGCTATGGGGCTGCCAAATAGTGAGCCTTGGGTGGCTATGGGGTTGCCAAATAGTGAGCCTGTGGGGGCCATGGGGCTGCCAAATAGTGAGCCTTCGGTGGCGAAGCGGCTGCCAAATAGTGAGCCTTGGGGGGCTATGGGGCTGCCAAATCGTGATCCTTGGGGGGCTATAAGGCTGCCAAATAGTGAGTCTTGAGGGGATATGGGGCTGCCAAATAGTGAACCTTGGGGGGCGATGCTGCTGCCAAATAGTTATCCTGGGGGGGCTATGGGGCTGCCAAATAGTGTGCCTTGGGGGGCTAAAAGGCTGCCAAATAGTGAGCCTTTGGGGGCTATGGGGCTGCCAAATAGTGAACCTTGGGGGGCGATGGGGCTGCCAATAGTGAGCCTGGGGGGGC